>NW_007253390.1:95983-105852 GCF_000164805.1 Carlito syrichta
GAAGGCTGAGGCAGAAGGATCACCGGAGCCCAGCAGGTCGAGGCTGCAGTGACCGGGAGCGGCCACTGCACTCCAGTCTGGGCGACAGAGTGAGACTCCAACTCAAAAAAAAAAAAGAAAGAAATTCACAGACTTGGCAAGTCAGCCTATAATGAAGATTTATGCATAGACTTTAAAGAACTGACCTTGTCATAACCTACAATAGCTCTGCCTGCAAGATTACTGATTCAACCATTCAGCTCTTTGATAAGCATCTCTGTTTCCAACTTGCATGATCAACAACTCCAACTGTTCTTAGAAATACTGTGGCCGTCAGGCCATTGATCCCTCTGCTTTCTCCCAATTTATCGACCCTCTGCTTTTTTCCTTATTCAATTTAGATCCCACGGTCTGACATTATAATATCCTTCTTGCAAATCTCTTTAATTCCTTTCCTCTCCATAATTTTTACAAATCCATCTAGGAAAATGTCAACCCTCGATAAACCCAGTCATCTCCTTTCCCCTTGCTTCCATGCCAGTCAAATTGCCAGAGATGATTAAAAGGGTAGATAGGTTCATAGCCACCAACTTCATATGGGCCCTCAAAACTAACAACAGCAATTTTTCTTTTTATGTTAGAGAAAGGGTGCAATCTTTTTTTTTTTTTTTTGAGACAGGAGATCGTTCTGTTGCCCAAGCTGGAGTGCAGTGGCACAATTATGGCTCACTTCAGCCTTGAACTCCCGGGTTCAAGTAATCCTCCTGCTTTAGTCTCCTGAGTAGTGAGACTACAGGCCCATGCCACCTTGCGCAGCTCTAACAGCTGTATTATGCTTCTTTTTTCAGCTTGCTTTCCAACGACTATTTGAAACTTTCTCCAGCACCTTCACATTTCCAGCACACCTGTTTCTCTCTTTACTCCACCTTTGGCTTAGGTGAAGCCCCTGTACACACTGTAGACTCAGAGCCCTGTCTTCCCTCAGGTTTAAGCTGAGTGGGACTCCTCCTTTACGAAGTCAAGCCCTGCCCTTGTGCTTTGCATTCTCTTCCCTCATCATCACCCACAAGGCTTTTATCACAATTTTTCTCACATCACACATGAATTGCATCAGAAAAGCCTATTGGTTCTGCTTTCAAAATATATCCAAAAGCCAACAATGTCTCATTATCATCACTTCTACCCCCTCATCTAAGACACAATTATCGCTCATCTAGACTACTAACGATCTCTCAGCTTTCCTTTTTTTTTTTTTTTGAGTTGGAGTCTCACTCTGTCGCCCAGAATGGAGTGCAGTGGCGCTCCCGGCCACCTCAGCCTCGACCTGCTGGGCTCTGGCGATCCTTCCGCCTCAGCCTTCCAAGTAGCTGGAACTACAGGTGCACGCTACCACATCCATCTAATTTTTAAAAAATTTATTGTAGAGATGAGGTCTCACCAAGTTGCCCAGGCGGGTCTCGAACCCGCGGACTCAGGCAATCCACCCACCTCGACCTCCCAAAATGCTGGGATTACAGGCTGAGTCACCGAGCCCGGCCTGATCTCTCAGCTTTCATCGTTGCCCCCTTGCAGTCTATTCTCAACACACTGTTTTGTCTTGTTTTTTTAATTGTAAGAGATGAGGCTGGTCTCGATTACAGGCGTGAGCCCCAGGTCCAGCCTAACACAGTGATCTTTTGAAATCCTAAATCAGCCGGGCTCGGTAGCTCAGCCTGTAATCCCACGCTTTGGGAGACCGAGATGAGTGGATTGCCTGAGCCCGCAGGTTCGAGACCCGCCTGGGCAACTTGGCGAGACCTCATCTCTACAATAAATCAAAAAATGAGCCGGGTGTGGTAGCACGCGCCTGTAATTCCGGCTACTCGGAAGGCTGAGGCGGAAGGATCGCCGGAGCCCGACAGGTCGAGGCTGTGGTCCAGTCTGGGCGACAGAGTGAGAATCCGACTCAAAAAAAAAAAAAAAAAAATCCTAAATCAGAACATGTTCTTCCTCTACTTAAAACCCTCCAATGACATTCCAATTACTCAGAGTAAAAGCCAAAGTCCCTGTAACGGCTTACAAGACCTTGCCAGCACTGTTCAATAGAACTGTCTGTGACAATGGAAATGATCTATATATCTCACTGTTTAATACAGTAGCCACTAGCTACATGTGGCTACTGAGCACTGGAAATGTGGCTAGTGCAATAGAGGAAATACATTTTATTTTTATTTATTTATTTATTTTTGAGTCGGAGTCTCACTCTGTCCCCAGACTGGAGTCTAGTGGCCGTTCCCGGCCACCACAGCCTCGACCTGCTGGGCTCCGGTGATCCTTCTGCCTCAGCCTTCCAAGTAGCTGGAACTACAGGTGCTACCACGCCTGGCTGATTTTTGATTTATTGTAGAGATGAGGTCTCGCCAAGTTGCCGAGGCGGGTCTCGAACCCGCGGGCTCAGGCAATCCACTCACCTCAGCCTCCCAAGGCGCAGGATTACAGACTGAGCCACCAAGCCTGGCTAAAGCCAGAGTTTTTTGTTTTGTTTTCTTTTGTTTTTTTGAGTTGGAGTCTCACTCCGTCGCCCAGACTGGAGTGCAGTGGCCGCTCCCGGCCCAACCTTGACCTGCTGGGCTCTGGCGAACCTTCCCCCTCAGCCTTCCGAGTAGCTGGAACTACAGGCGCTCACTACCACGCCCAGCCAATTTTTTGATTTATTGTAGAGATGAGGTCTCACCAAGTTTCCCAGGCGGGTCTTGAACCCGCGGGCTCAGGCAATCCACTCACCTCAGCTTCCCAAAGGTGCGGGATTACAGGATGAGCCACTGAGCCTGGTTTGGCCAGAGTTTTTATAGTCAGCAAATAAAATAATGGCCAGTAAATTCAAGACCAGTTCCACAGAATGAATCAACGTCCTGTTAACCAGCTAGGCAAGAGTGAATGCTATTTTTTTCTGTTTAACATATAAATGAGCAGCAGGGATGGCCTAAGTACATTCAAGTCAAAGATAGTCAAAATAATTTTTGCCAGCTGGGTGCGGTGGTACACACCTGTAATCCTAGCACTTTGGGAGGCCAAGTCGAGAGAAATGCCTGAGTCCAGGGGTTCAAGACCAGCCTGACCAACTTTGCAAGACATCACCTCTACGATAAATCAAAAACTTTGCCAGACATGGTGGCATGTGCCTGTGGTTCCAGCTCCCTGGAAGGCTGAGCCAGAAGGATCAACTGAGCCCAGCAGGTGGAGGCTACATTGGCCGTGAGTGTGCCACTGCATTCCAGCCTGGGGACAGAGTGAGACTCCTACTCAAAAATTTTTTTAAAAGGCTGGGCTCAGTGGTTCAGGCTGTAATCCCAGCACTTTGGGAGGCTAAGGTGAATGGATTACCTGAGCCCACCGGTTCGAGACCCACCCGGGCAACTTGGCGAGACCTCGTCTCTACAATAAATCAAAAATTAGCTGGGTGTGGTAGCGCACGCCTGTAGTTCCGGCTACTTGGAAGGCTGAGGAGCCCAGCAGGTCAAGGCTGTGGTGGCTGGGAGTGTGCCACTGCACTCCAGTCTGGGTGACAGAGTGAGAGTCCAACTCAAAAAAAAAAAAAGAAAAGAAAAAAATTGTTGTCATTTGTTTAAATTATATATGCCATGAAATCTTCTGAAGGAAATGGTAAACTAAGCATTTGTTTATGTTTCACATTCTGTTCTTTTCCATTGTTGCCTGACAGAAGCACCAATGAATAGGGAAATCACATCTTTGGCTACAAAAATGAATATACAATTGGCATCATCACCAGACAGAGAACCTAAAAAATCTTAGGGATGTTGGAACTCCTCTTTCCAACGCCTTTGCTGGTCAGAGGGGGAAATGCAAATCAAGCAATTTGCTGTAAAGCACAGATACTATGACACATTTAGCAAGGACCAAGGTGTCCCAACTTCTCTGCAGTGAGTGCATTTTCACTAACACCCAACGAATATCCTCCAATTGGTCTGGAAGAGAAAGAAAGAAAACAAAATTTTTCCACAGAAAATCTGCATATGACTTTTCTGAGATGTTCCTAACTATGAATTGCAAATTACTTTACAAAATTACTTCTCTTAAAATATCCAGACACCTGGCCAGACTGCCAACCTAATGCTAAAATAGGCACCTTGATCAACTCACCCTATGACTTTAACCATTCAGCTGCTTTTGACCACAGCGACAGATATTTTTGCCAAAAGAAATATGAACATACTCTGGGAGCTGATTGCAAAGTTGGGACTGGTCCAAACTTTTGAGAAGTGATGGCTCTGTTGTCTGGAATGTCTCACAGCCACAACATTTTTCTCAACACGTCAGCTCTATATAACGAAAGCAATTAGAAGAAAATCAGATGTGCACAGAGCTTCTTTCTCTACCTAATATGGGAATAATAATTAACTGTCCAAAAAATATAAGCAATGGTTCACGACTGATGATTCACCTTTACAGTTGTGCAAAGAGAAAGGCCAAACCTTTTGTAAAGCAACTTCACTTGTATCAAGAATCATAAAAATCTCTATTTCCTTTAACATGGCAATCTTATTGCTGGAAAAAAAAAATCTGAATCAACATAAATACTCAATAATTTTTTTTGTTTTTTGAGTTGGAGTCTTACTCTTATCGTCCAGGCTGGAGTGCAGCGGCATGCTCACGGCCACTGCAGCCTCGACCTGCTGGGCTTAGGCAATCCTTCTGTGTAGCTCAATAATTTCAAAAAGTTAATTACATTTAGGTATAGCTTCCTAATGAAAAAATTATACTGTCATTAAAAATAAATTATAAAGACGATCATAATATAGAGACAACACTGAGGATACTGTTAAATTAAAAGTAGAATACAGCCTGAGCCGGGCTCGGTGGCTCAGCCTGTAATCCCATGCCTTTGAGAGGCTGAGGTGAGTGGATTGCCTGAGCCCGCGGGTTCGAGACCCGCCTGGGCAGCGAGACCTCATCTCTACAATAAATCAAAAAATCAGCCGAGCGTGGTAGAGCATGCCTGTAATTCCGGCTACTCTGAAGGCTGAGGCGGAAGGATCGCCGGAGCCCAGCAGGTCGAGGCTGCGGTGGCCGGGAGTGGCCACTGCACTCCAGTCCGGGTGACAGAGTGAGACTCCAACTCAAAAAAAAAAAAAAAAAAGTAGAATACAAACCATATTTGTGCATTATGATTACAACTATGATCAAATATATTTGCAAGTAGGAAAAATGGAAAGGCAGGATTCTAGGAGAGTTCCCCCCTTTTTCTTAATATTTTGTAATGTCGATCTACTGTTTTAATAATTGTTTTCTTTTTTGAGCTGGAGTCTCACTCTGTTGCCCAGGCTGGAGTACAGTAGCATGCTCATGGCCCGGCAGTCTCGACCCACTGGTCTTAGGCAATCCTTCCGCCTCGGCCTTCCAAGTAGCTGGAACCACAGGCATGTGACATCACACCCAGCTAATTTTTGATTTATTGGAGAAACGAGGTCGTGACATGTTGCCCGGGCTGGTCTTTAACCCCCGTGCTCTGGCAATCCTCTTGCCTCTGCCTCCCAAAGTTCTGGGATTACAGGCGTGAGCCACTGTGCCCAGTCAGGAGCTCATTTCAAATATTTGCCAGGATACTTGTTCCAACATTTGACATCCAGCTTTGCTTCAACCTCTGAAGTCTCCAAAGTCCACCTAGATTCACCTAAGCCCTAGAACACAGTCAGATAGGAAATGCACAGGACTCTGCCTCTGAAAATCTCCTTGCTCAGGCCCTCTCCTAAAGAAACTGGTCACTTGGGCATGGGGATTTGCATTCTAAACCTCTACTATTTCCAGGGAAGTCCTGGTCTGTGAAACATCTGGGTCCACTCTCTGCAACCACCTCTGTGCTCTGGAAAGCAAGTAGGTCCGTTCTATACTGGACTTTGGACTCTGGACCCCAAGATAGGTAAATACATAACTGTGAGGCCTTTGTTTTGATGCTTGTTTCTCAAAAATGCATTTTTTTTCACAGCCAGTGTACCTGGGTAGCAGCTGTCTTCTAGACATACCTACAGCTCTCCAGAAAAAGACGAACTAGTTGGGGCTGTCCCTCTTACTTCTACTACCAAGAAGAGTTAACCTCTCCCACAAACAACAGGGAATGAGCTTCACCTGGAATACATGGGCTCTGCGTTCACAGATATAGTACTATTGAGGTTTTTTTGGTATGTTTTTTGAGTGGGAGTCTCACTGTCACCCAGGCTGGAGTGCAGTGGCACGCTCATGGCCACCACAGCCTCTACCTGCTGGACTCAGGTGATTCCTCTGCTTCAGCCTCCTGAGTAAATGGAACCTCAGGCACGCGCTACTCCCAGTTATTTTTGATTTATTGTAGCGATGAGGTCTCGCCAAGTTACCTAGGCTGGTCTTGAACCTGTGGGTTCAGGCAGTCCTCTAGTCTTGGCCTCCCAAAGTGCTGGGATTATAGGCTTAAGCCACCGCGCCAGGTCTAGTCACTATTACTTATATATGAAAGGAGACAAACTTTTTGTTTCTTATGAAAAAGCGTTAGCCGGGCTCGGTGGCTCAGCCTATAATCCCGTGCCTTTGGGAGGCTGAGGTGAGTGGATTGCCTGAGCCCGCGGGTTCAGGATCCGCCTGGGCAGCGAGACCTCATCTCTACAATAAATCAAAAATCAGCCGGGCGTGGTAGCACCCGCCTGTAGTTCCAGCTACTTGGAAGGCTGAGGCGAAAGGATCGCCAGAGCCCAGCAGGTCGAGGCTGCGGTGGCCAGGAGCGGCCACTGCACTCCGGTCTGGGCAACAGAGTGAGACTCCAACTCAAAATAAGAAAAACAAACAAAACAAAAGAAAAGCGTTAAAAAGGAGAGAAGAACTACTAACATCTACAGATTTGTTTCACTGTTGTGAGATCAAACTGTCAAAGGAACTCAGAAATCTGCCTAGAGAAATGCAGCTATTGCTAAACTAATGCTTAGTAAACTCAAACATAGTCATTCTTTTTTTTTTGAGTTGAATTCTCACTCTGTCACCCAGACTGGAGTGCAGTGGCTGCTCCCAGCCACCGCAGCCTCGACCTGCTGGGCTCTGGCGATCCTTCCGCCTCAGCCTTCCAAGTAGCCGGAATTACAGGCAGGTGCTACCACGCCCGGCTGATTTTTTGATTTATTGTAGAGATGAGGTCTCGCTACCCAGGCGGGTCTCGAGCCCGCAGGCTCAGGCAATCCACTCACCTCAGCCTCCCAAAGCATGGGATTACAGGCTGAGTCACCAAGCCCGGCTCATAGTCATTCTTGAATGGCAGTAAATAAATAAGAAATAAAAATAGACCCCATCTTCTTTATTGATATATATGAATTATACTGTTTCAGGTTAATGCTTTTGTCAATAACTCCTCAATGGGAAAATTTTTAGTTTTACAGTATCTTTAAAAATATATATATCAAGTTATTTCTAAACCATCACACCTAGGTTGCTCAAAAATTGTTGAGACCTTGGGTCAAGGAGATACTCACGTTGGCTTTCGAAAGAAAATGTGCTTCTCTATACTAAAATGGCCATTTAAGCAAGAATGTGGAAATGATTTATCTCACAATGTTTAAAGTTGGATCTTCACTCCAGCTATGTCATGACTGCACAATCAGTCAGGGACAAGTAGTTATATGCTCCTAAAGAAAGAAAAGCACTCTAATGGCAAAAGAGTTGAATAACTAACACCAAAATTGCCTTAATAAAAGTTAAATTACCCACATCCCAAAGAATAAAAAATCATGGATAATAATAATGTTTAAGTGGTAAGAACAGCAGAACATAAAATAGATCTATTTACATCACATAAATGTTATCTTTCACAATTGGTATTAGGATAAGCAGTAATATTAGCAGTACATAAGTCAGAAAGAAAAATAATCAAGTGGCATAACTAGAGGCTATAACAGTATGACAGTATAGACTGGTGTTCATTTTGTTCACTGTAGTATCCCTAGGACCTAGAAGGTCCTTAATAAATACATGTCAAATAAATGAATGCATAAATAAAGGAACCGAGTTCATCAAAATAAAATCTGTGTTATAGAATTATAGAGCCATGCATACTTGCCTTAATGAGTCAGAAAAGAGACTCTACCCAAAAGTGACTATGCATGCTACGTGGTATAATTAAAATTTGGGTGTTAAAATTTAGGTATGACTCCTACATTTAAAACATGGCTAAGATTCTTTTTTTTTTTTTAAGTTGGAGTCTCACTCTGTCGCCCAGGTTGGAGTGCAGTGGCACGGTGGCAGCCTCAGCCTTCCAAGTAGCTGGAACTACAGGTGTGTACCAACACATCCAGCTAATTTTTTTATTTATTGTAGAGACAAGGTCTTGCCATGTTGCTCAGGCTGGTCTCAAACCCCTGAGCTCAGGCAGTCCTCTCGCCTCCATCTCGCAAAGTGCTGGGACTATAGGCGTGGGCCGCCGTGCCCAGCCTTTTCTTTTTTTTTTTTTTTTTTGAGTTGGAGTCTCACTCTGTCACCCAGGCTGTAGTGCAGTGGCACATCATGGCCACTGCAGCCCTTGATCTGCTGAGCTCAGATGATCCTTCTGCCTCAGCCGTCCAGCTGGAACTACAGGCATGTGCCACCATGCCTGGCTAATGTTTTTTATGTATTGTAGAGATGAGGTCTCGCCATGTTGCCCAGGCTGGTCTTGAACCCTGGACTCAGGCAATCCTCTCGCCTCAGCCTCCCAAAGTGCTGGGATTACAGGCCTGAGCCACCGCGACCAGCTGGCTAAGATCTTAATGGACCCTACTGGGACCATCCTAAAAGACGGTGTCTCACAGGCACAGTGGCTCACCCTGTAATCCCAGCACTTTGGGAGGCCAAGGCGAGAGGACTGCCTGAGCCCTGGGGTTCATGACCAGCCTGGACAACTTGGTGAGACCTTGTCTCTACAATAAATTGAGAAAAATTAGCAGGTGTGGTGGTGCACACCTGTAGTTCCAGCTACTTGGAAGGCTGAGATGGAAGGATCACCTGAGCCCAGCAGGTCAAGGCTGCAGGGGCTGTGAGTATGCCACTGCACTGCAGCCTGGGCAAGCGTGAGGCTGAGACTCAAAAAAAAAAAAAAAAGACTGTCTCTCAAGAGTCAATCATGTTGGCATTTCAGAAACTTCTTGGTAAAATTGACTAACAGGTTTTGAGCACACCCTGATTTCACCTTAATCTCCTCTAACTCCAATTCACCATTTCAGTTGGGCGCAGAGGCTGCTTCTAGGAGCATTAGGAAATGCACTGTCCAGGATGCTTCCGAACTCTTCCTAGAGCAGCAATCTATAGTTCACCCACCCCATTCTTCTCTAGCTCAGTATCCTTCGTCCTTCCTTTGTATTACTTATCGCAGCCCAGTTATCTTGTTTGTTTGCTATTTTCTGTCTGCCTGCTCCCACTAGAATGTTATTTCCAGGAGAACAAGAACTTTGGTTATCTTAGTTTATCACTGTATTCCAGCACCTGACATAATGCCTAGTACCTCATAGATATACAAACTTTTAAGAATGAATGAAGGAGTGACTAAATGAGTATTAGATCCAAGGATGATATAAATAATTTATTGCTGGCCACAAGAAGTTTTAAATAGGCTGGGCTCAGTGGCTCAGCCTGTAATCCCGCACTTTGGGAGGCCGAGGTGAATGAATTGCCTGAGCCCGAGGGTTAGAGACCCGTCTGGGCAACTTGGCGAGACCTCATCTCTACAATAAAAAAAAAAAAATTAGCTGGGCGTAGTGCACGCCTGTAGTTCCAGCTACTTAGAAGGCGGGGGGCGGAAGGATCGCCCAGAGTCCAGCAGGTTGAGGCTGCGGTGGCCGGGAGCGGCCACTGCACCCCAGTCTGGGTGACAGAGTGAGACTCCAACTCAAAAAAAAAAGAGGAAC
>NW_007253390.1:106452-133698 GCF_000164805.1 Carlito syrichta
TTTTGATTTATTGTAGAGATGAGGTCTCGCCAAGTTGCCCAGGTGGGTCTCGAACCTGCAGGCTCAGGCAAATCCACTTACCTCAGCCTCCCAAAGCACGGGATTCAGGCTGAACCACCGAGCCCGGCTCTAAATTCTGTTCTTAAACAAGATTTGGTAAAGACTTTCTAAGTACTCCTTCGATTTTCCATGGATTAATGATACAAGTCCTCCCATTCCAGAGTCTAAGAAAAATTCTGATGGTTCAAACTGTTCTCAAATTTAATTTTAAAAAATTAAGGTATTAAAAACTGCAAGATTCCAGCTACAGCACCATTTGTAAATCCATTCAATTTAACAATTAACTGTTTCCCATCATACTTCTTAATTATCACTGGTATAGCAAAAATACTCCATTCACTAATTCAACAGTACACCTGTCAAAATTCAAAGACATTTTAATTTCTTCATTCTGCCTTAAACCTAGCAACTTTAAGATACTCTGTATTTTTTATAATATCTGAATTCTCAGGAAAAGATTTTGTTTAACAGAGCCTTCTTTCATCAGGAGTAAGTATGAAATTAGATCTACATCTATCTAACTTTACTGCTGATTCAATTCTAGCTTAACTGATGCAGTACATTCACTTTGCATTCCCTGGAGTATCACATGGTTTTATAATAGTTAAAAACATGGGTGTACCACATCTGCCACAGGAATTTGCGTTGACTAATCTTGGGGATAAAAGATTGTGCTGACATTAATCCATACAATTCATTGAATATGGGACCCTAAAAACCTAAATGAATATACCAGGCCAATCTCTTTACAATATATTCAGACATATTACACACTGATATTTCATAGTATTACCATGGTAATTCAAAGCCTGGCTGAAAACTTAAGACACTATAAAGGTTTAACATTCACTTTCAGCTGTTTACTTGATTTTACCACCGTCTCTATCCACTGGATTCAATATAATAGATATGATTTACACCCATATCAATAATCATTTCAAATCCACACACAGCAAGGATATATTTGGTTTTGGTTTTGCACAAATATTACTGCAACGTTAATAGAGAGTAATACAAAAAACAGAAAATCACTCATAACACTGCCATTGCACTAAATCAAACACCATTTCTATTCATACATGAACATAATTTTAAATTGTATTCATAGTACACATGACATTTGGGGTTTTGTCCTTTTTATTATATATTTCCATGTTGCTAGATACATATTTATAATTTCCAGTGGCTAAATATGCCATCTGATAAAATGCCACGATTTTTTAAGACTCCTTTTGTGGGACCTTAGGCATTTATCTTTTGTTTGGAGGAAACTACCATAAATAACACTACAGGTACATCTCGCTAGACTCAAAAACAAACTCTTAGACTGAGATTACCCTGTCAAAGAATGAACATTTTCACATCTTGATTACATTTCAACTCAGATTTAAAAGTATATTCTCAGAAGCATACATAATATACGAGTTCCAGGAAAACACATAAAAATGAATATTAAAATGCTATGGTTTTTGTTTACATTTTTTAAAAGCACTGGAGAAACAGGAAAGAGTTCCCATTCAAAAACTGGTAGATCCAGCCCAGTACTCTGTAGGAAGTTGTGGTTCCCTGTGAAAATTTAAGAGATGTGTCTCTCGAAAATCTTAGTTTTCCTTAGCACTGTTTTTCTTCTTTCTTTTCCTTTTTTTTCCGTAGTCTCACTCTGTACCCCAGGCTGGAGTGCAGTGGCACACTCACAGTCATCACAGCCTCAACCTGTTGGGCTCAGGCGATCCTTCTGCCTCAGCCTTCCAAGTAGCTGGAACTACAGGCGCGCACGATCTTACCCAGCTAATGTTTTTTTTTTTTTATTGTAGAGACGAGGTCTCGTCAAGTTGCCTAGGCTAGTCTCAAACCCCCGGTCTCAGGCATTCCTCTCGTCTTGGCCTCCCAAAGTGCTGGGATTACAGGCTTGAGTCACCTCACCTGGCCTATCTTAACCATATTTTAATGACATTAGACTAATGTGTTCTGTCTGCATAAGAGCAACATCTCTAGTAACTAACAAGGTGAATTAAGCTGAGTAGGAAATTTTCATATTAGCATATTAACAAAAGACCAATAACCATAAGAGTGAAGTTAAACTTCACATTAATGTTGAGTGAGAAGAGTGCAAGGGCTCACACTGTACTCCTAGTACTTTGGGAGGTTGAAGCGAGACCAGCCTGGGCAACTTGGCGAGACTTTGTCTCTACAAAAAAAAAAAAAAAAAATTAGCTGAGCATGGTGGCGCATGCCGGTAGACAGGCACACGTTTTGTGGAAGTCTATTTAGCAATATTAAAGCCTGAAGAATTTTTAAATTCTTTAACCTAGTATATTCTACTTATAGGCTTTACCTTACTAAGATAATCAGAGATAGAAGTAAAGAGTTATATACAAGGGCATTCTGAGTGTTACATGTGTCATCATCATTACAGCAAAGAATTACCAACAATCAATAAGAGAGCACCAACAAGCCGGGCTCGGTGGCTCAGCCTGTAATCCCATGCCTTTGGGAGGCTGAGAAGAGTGGATTGCCTGAGCCCGCAGATTTGAGACCCGCCTGGGCAACTTGGTGAGACCTCATCTCTACAATAAATCAAAAACTAGCTGGGCGTGGTAACGCGCGCCTGTAGTTCCAGCTACTTGGAAGGTTGAGGCAGAAGGATAGCCGGAGCCCAGCAGGTCGAGGCTGCGGTGACCGGGAACGGCCACTGCACTCCCGTCTGGGCGACTGAGTGAGGCTCCAACTCAAAAAAAAAAGCCAGGCTCGGTAGCTCAGCCTGTAATCCCGCGCCTTTGTGAGGCTGAGGTGAGTGAATTGCCTGAGCCCGCGGGTTCGAGACCCGCCTGGACAGTGAGACCTCATCTCTACAATAAATCAAAAAGTCAGCCGGGTGTGGTAGCGCATGCCTGTAATTCCGGTTACTTGGAAGGCTGAGGCGGAAGGATCGCCAGAGTCCAGCAGTTGGAGGCTGCGGTGGCCGGGAGCGGCCACTGCACTCCAGTCTGGGCGACGGAGTGAGACTCCAACTCAAAAGAAAAAAAAAAAAAAAGAAATTGGAAGATGCAAAAAAAAAAAAAAAAAAAGGAAAAAAGCATTGACTGGGTGCGGTGACTCATGCCTACGCTTTGGGAGGCCTACACGAGAGGATTGCTTAAGCTAGGAGTTTGAGACCAACTTGGACAATGTAGCAAGACCCTGTCTCTGTTCTTTAAAAAAAAAGAAAAGAAAAAATATTTAAGAGAGAAAAAACATTGAGCACTCAGACAACAATTTAACATTTTGAAGCCAGGCTCAGTGGCTCATGCCTGTAATCCCAGCATTTTGGGAAATGGAGGCAAGAGGATTACCTGAGCCCAGGAGTTTGAAACTAATCTGGGAAACTTGAGACCTCATCTCTACAATAAATTGAAAAATTAACTGGGCATGGTGGCTCATGACTGTAATCCCAGCACTTTGGCAGGCGGAGGCTAGAGGATTGCCCGAGCCCAGGGGTTCAAGACCAGCCAGGACAACATGGAAAGACCTCGTCTCTACAATAAAATAAAAAAATTAGCTGGGCATGTTGGCACGCACCTGTGGTTCCAGCTACCTGGAAGGCTGAGGTGGAAGGATCACCAGAGCCTAGCAGGTTGAGGCTGCAGTGGCCGGGAGCGGCCACTGCACTCCAGTTTGGGCGACAGAGTGAGACTCCGACTCAAAAAAAAAAAAAAAAAAGATGTTTCCCTCAAATAAAAACAATTAAGAGTGGCAGAAGATGGATAAAAGAATGAGTCACTTATTCTCCACTTTGCCCTGTAGAACTATCTGACATTGAGAAACAGAACAAAGGAAAGGAAATGGGCACAGGCCTTTTGAATTATTTGTTTATTCATTCAAAAATATTAAGAACCTGTTTCAAATATTTATGTCAAAACTAGAGTTACAAACAGAAGCCCCTTTTGCCCCCTTTCAATCTCTTTTCTTTTAGAAGGAATAAAATCAAGACAGACATGTATGATTCATCCAGAGGAAGTGATCCTATTCATCTTCTAGAACAGTGTTTTTCAAGTTATAAATTGTTTTTTAGTGGATCCCATCAGGCACTTAAAATAAAGGACTTGAATAGAATAAAATGTACCAAAGGGCAATAAAAAAGGTAATATTTTATGTGAAAAATTTATGTCAATTTATGATTTGTACTATAGGTGATAGAAATATATTTCCTACTGCGGGGTCGTGGGAAAAAGTATGAAAGTTTCTATTCTAATGTAATGGATAAAAAATGAAATCAACAATAAGCTATTCCCTCCCACCTCCAAACTAAAATTAAATCAAGTATTCCTGGAAAGTATGAAAAAATAGCTCAGGGCAGAATAATTCCATGATTATGCCCCTACCCCCCTTAAATCTTCAAAAGTTTTGCATTTCCCAAAATCATATGAGAAGTGTTGGCAGCATGGCCACGTTAAATACTGGTCCATTTCTCAACACTTATTATTTGCTTGTTATACCATAATTATACAGCCTATTACCACAAACCCCCAGATTCCCTGTGCATCCACTCTCCTGGCTGCACTCCTCTATTTCATGGAAGGCCTTCCTTTGTATATTTTGGAACTCACATTCCATAGTTAAACTCTTCTACAACCTCAACCTCCTGGCATTAACTTTTGGGGGTTTTTTTTGAGTTGGAGTCTCACTGTGTCACCCAGGCTGGAGTGCAGTGGCATGCTCACAGCCACCACAAGCCTCTACCCGCTGGGCTCAGGTGATTCCTCCGCCTCAGCCTTCCAAGTAGCTGGTATTACAGGCGCGTGCCACCATGCCCGGCTAATTCTTTTTGATTTATTGTGGTGACGAGGTCTCATCAAGTTGCCCAGGCTGGTCTCAAACCCCTAGGCTCAGGCAGTCCTCTCACTTCCGCTTCCCAAAGTGCTGGGATTACAGGCATGAGCCACTGTGCCTGGCCTCCTGGCATTAACTTGAACCTCCCTCTCCCCACAGTCTTAAGAGGAGGCTGTTCTTTCACACATTTAACAAATGTTAACTGAGTATCTTCCAGGTGCCAGACAATGTGCACAACACGTGAATACAGAAATGAGCAGGAGAGACAAATGCAGTGTTTTGAGGTGGTGCTGGGCTTGTCTTCTTGCAGGGACAGAGAGGAAGCCTGTGTGTCAGGAGAGTAGGGTGGAATCCGAGAAAAGGTGACTGGAGAGTGGCTGTGCAGGCCTCAGTGGAAGTTTGGGTGGTCTTCTAAAAGTAGTGGGAAGCCACTGAAGCAGGTTGAAGTTGAAAGCAGGCGAGTGGTATGAGATGAATGATTCTAGAGGGAAATGGATTGTATGGTGACAAAAATGAAAATAGGGAGGAGACCTGGAAAGTAAAACAGTTTGACCACGAGATAACGGTAGCTTGGACCTGAATGGTGACAGTGGAAATAAAGAGAACTGATTGGAAAATTCTGGAGGTCAATCAATGGAATTTGCCAGTAGACTGAAATGGGGTGAGTTAAGAAAGACCAGGGTTTGGGGCCAGGTGGGGTCAGTGCCCTCTCCATCCCACATACCTCTCTTTACCCTCCAGGAAAACTAGTTTCTCATGGCTTTGGCTACATTCCTCTCTACCACTTCCCTTGCCTGATACCTCCTCGCCGCCTAGCCATTTCCTAAGAACACTAGTAAGGGGCTCCTCTCCTCCCCACATTCTGCCATCTTTCTGAATAGCCTCATGATCCAAGTGGAACAGCCACTCATCACTCTGCCCTCATCTTCCTGATCGCCTTATCTCCAACCTTATTCTGCCCTGCACTGCTTCAGCTGTGTTTGTCACAGCTGTACACCGACTTTGTCGGGCCCCCACCTGCTCTAGCACTGAAATGAATTCTGGCCTTCAACCTGAATCAACTATTTCTTCTTCTAGCTTCCTCACCTAATTCCACCACAGCTGTTTTCTAAACTCTCAGGATTCTCCTTTTCCCGACTTTTCCCCTTCTATCTAGCTTAGATCCCAGCCCTGTATCTAATACTCCACTTCCATTGTTGTCCTGTCCCACTGCCTGGCAAATCCATGCCTGTTCATTCCAGTTGGCACCACTGACCACTCTCAGCTTGGCACTTGTTTTCTCTATGCTCACTGTCTGCCTGCCTAACTCCTTCTTATCTTTCAAGTTTCCGTGATTCCTCAACTAGAGTACATCTTCAATTATACATATCCACAACACCCTCAACTTCCTTCTTCTCATGAAAGCCTGCTTCAGTTCCTTCTCATAGAATTTAAACTCCTTGAGAGTAAGGACCATATCTGAGTCTTGACTCTACTGTCAGTAGCTGGCAGTGCCTGGCACTCAATACTGTTATGGAGTGATGTCATATTTTTAAAAAACTGGAACATTAAAAGTTTGTTTGTTTGAGACAGGGTCTCACTCTGTCACCCAGGCTGGCGTGCAGTGACATGCTCATAGCCACTGCAGTCTTGACCTGCTGGGCTCAGGTGATCCTTTTGCCTCAGCCCTCCAAGTAGCTGGAACCGCAGGGACATGCCACCACGCGTGGCTAATTTTTTGATTTATTGTAGAGACGAGGTCTTGCTAAGTTGCCCAGGCTGGTCTCGAATCCCTGAGCTCAGGCAATTCTCTCTCCTCTGCCTCCCAAAGTGCTAGGATTACAGGCATGAGCCACTGCATTCAGTTTATTTTTATTTTTATGTTAAACCAGTCAAATTTAGGAGTTGGGGGTTGTATAAAAAAAAGTGGAGTTATTTTTTAGTGAAAAATTAAAATAACATTAGGTCTTTCACTAAATGTACCTATTCACTCCTTTGTATGTAAAGAAAACACTGACCCACTAGAAAAATGATATCAAATTTGCTTATTATCAGCAGGGATTGATTTTATATTGATCAGTTTTTTGGATGTCCCTGTGACCGATGGTATAAATTTCCAACATATCTAGCTGATATTAGGATCTATTCAACAGCACAGAATACCTGAAATAAGGGTCATTATAAATGCTCATTCACCCTCTTTTTGGCAAGTTTTTGTTAAAAGAGCTAATATTGAAAATCACTGGCCAGGCATGGTGGCTCAGCCTGTATCCCAGCACTTTGGGAGGCCAAGGCGAGAGGATTGCCTGAGCCCAGGGGTTCAAGACCAGCCTGGGCAACTTGGTGAGACCTGTCTCTACAATAAATCAAAAAATTAGCTGGGCGTGGTGGTGCGCGCCTGTAGTTCCAACTCCTTGGAAGGCTAAGGTGAAAGGATTGCCTAAGCCCAGCACGTCAAGGCTGTGGTGGCCGGAAGTATGCCTCTACCCTCCAGTCTGGGCAACAGAGTGAGACGCTGACTCAAAAAAAAAGGAAAAGAAAAGAAAATCACTGTTTTAAAAACATATGCCATTAAATCTGCTGGAATATATTGATTAGTATTTTTCAGCATGTTAAAATATGAGGTCTCAACAATGAAGCAACTCTGTTACATATAAATATATATATATATATACACACACACACATATTGTTTCTTTGTTTTGTTTTGTTTTTTTGAGTTGGAGTCTCACTCCGTCACCCAGTCTGGAATGCTCGACCTGCTGGGCTCCGACCTGCTGGGCTCTGGCGATCCTTCTGCCTCAGCCTTCCGAGTGGCCGGAATTACAGGTGTGCGCTACCACACTCGGCTAATTTTTGATTTATGGTAGATATGAGATCCCGCCAAGTTGCCCAGGCGGGTCTTGAACCCGCGGGTTCAGGCAATCCACTCACCTCAGCCTCTCAACGTGCGGGATTACAGGCTGAGCCACTGAGCCCGGTTACATATAATATTAATATTATACTGATGACTTTTTTTGTTAAAATCATTAAATGTACTAATCAAGTTAAAGGAGTGCAGTGGCCGCTCCCGGCCACCGCAGCCTCGACCCGCTGGGCTCCGGCGATCCTTCCACCTCAGCCTTCCAAGTAGCTGGAACTACAGGCGTGCGCTACCATGCCCAGCTAATTTTTGATTTATTGTAGAGAAGAGGTCTCGCCAAGTTGCCCAGGTGGGTCTCGAACCCGCGGGCTCAGGCAATCCACTCACCTCAGCCTCCCAAAGCGCTGGGATTACAGGCTTAGCCACCGAGCCTGGTTGTTTTTCCTTCTACCTATTTTTTTGGAAGAGGTTAAATGGTCTAACTAAACAATAAGTAATCCCAGAAAATCCAGTCATCAGATCATAAACAGAAAATCTTGTGGCACTTTGGTTTTAAAAAAAAAAAAATTCAAAATATTCTGAACCTGTCTTCAATTTGCCAGTTCATTCCTTAGGCAAGAACCATGCTAAACTGCTTCAGAAAGTTTCCTCAATAGGATATAATTCCAAAAATATAGCTAATATGTAAGAGTTAATAGAATAATGTATAAACACTTGAGTTGTTCATTCTTCAATATATTGCTATGTTTTTAAATTTTTCTCTAAAACTGTTTATTCTAAAAACAAATCAAACTGCAGGGTATATGAACTACCCTGACTTCATTATACAATTTCTATTTCTGAGGAAATTACATTTTATTTTATCTACTTATTAATACATATTAAGCAAGAATAATGCTGTGACAAGAAGCATTTCTAAAAATTATTATGTTTTGTGGAAACAAAATGAGGAAGGTGGTAATATTTATACTAAATTTTCTTATATTCATCTCTCCAATGGAAACTAACCTGAACATCTTAGAGATAGAAAAGCATCTACTTTTTGACAAAATTTGCTTTCTGCAAAAAAAGAAAAAAAAAGACTTTCCCAGAGTGCTAATTCCAAGTATCAGCACTATAAGCTATACTCACTGAAAACTACAAATAACTGAGTGCAACAGCATCACACTGCCTAACTGAGGAATCACAAATTGGACATGGGAAGATTCCGTGAAAAAGAACAGTAAAAATAGAAGCCCTTCCTACTACACATTCAGCTAGCCCAGTTCTGCCAGTCACCTTCTTTTACGTAACACAGGCAGGTGAGGGTTCCTTGGGCTGTGGGCCTTTGTCTACAAGAGAATTTTCCGGCTCTCTGCTCTCAGACTCCAGCAGTCCCAGGAATCAGGCAGGCAAGTACTTTGCTATCCGCTTTATGTTTATGAAAGAGGTGGACAAGAAAGGTTTAGCTGTTTCTTCAGAATCACATAGCTCATAAGTCCTGGAGTCAGGATTTGAAGGTAAACAGCTGAATCCCTAGGCCTGAGTTTTTTCTACCCCATATGGCTAAAACTTGGTGCCAGGCTGCATCGTGGGCACAATGAAAAGTCTCAGGGAGCTAAAACCGGGCCTGTATTTGCATTTTAGCTTCATTATTTCTGGCATTTCTCTGGCGGAAGTTTCCTAACCCAGCCTGTTCATCTGCAAAATGAGGTTAATATTATTCTCTCAATTTTTCAGGAGGATCAAATGAGGCAATGCCTGAAAACACTCTGGTAGGAAGTAGATGTTCAACAAATGATGTTAACACTCAATTACTACAAGCAACCTGTGGAACTTCCACAAGCAACGGCCAGTCCTTCAGGATGCATACTTTATATGTTGATACATTCTATCCTCATGCCATTTATGCAGCTCCAAAATCAGATATTCGAATTGACGGACTAGAGTCTCAAGTCACATATAACCACTTCTAGCATCATAACAAGGAACCTCTCTCCTCTACCTGTATCAGCAATTCCTACTGATGTGAAGCAGTAACTGCTAGTCATTTACTGTCACAGTTGCATGCCACATGAAGGTATTACTCAGATAATGCATACAAATAAGACTTGTCTTTAAGGGAGATTTCTTCTTCATTTAAAATTTTTTTTTTTGGGGCCAGGCTCAGTGGCTCAGCCTGTAATCCCAGCACTTCGGGAGGCCAAGGTGAGTGAATTGCCTGAGCCCGTGATTTCGAGACCTGCCTGGGCAACTTGGCGAGACCTCATCTCTACAATAAATCAAAAATTAGCCGGGCGTAGTAGTGCATGCCTGTAGTTCCAGCTACTTGGAAGGCAGAGGCGGAAGGATCACCGGAGCCCAGCAGGTCGAGGCTGCGGTGGCCAGGAGCGGCCACCGCACTTCCATCTGAGTGACAGAGTGAGTCTCACTCTGTTGCCCAGGCTAGAGTGCAGTGGCCAAATAATCCCACGCTTTGGGAGGCTGAGGTGAGTGGAGTGCCTGAGCCCGCGGATTCGAGACCCGCCTGGGCACCTTGGCGAGACCTCATCTCTACAATAAGTCAAAAATTAGCCAGGCGTGGTAGCATGCGCCTATAGTTCCAGCTACTTGGAAGGCTGAGGCGGAAGGATCACCAGAGCCCAGCAGGTCGAGGCTGCAGTGGCCGGGAATGGCCACTGCACTCCAGTCTGGGCAGCAGAGCGAGACTCCAACTCAAAAAAAAAAAAGAGCTAGGGGTTTTACTATGTTGCCCAGGCTAGAATGCAGTGGCGATTCACAGGTTCACAGGTGCAATTATAGTACCTCAGCTCAAGGGATCCTTCTGCCTCAGCCTAGCATCCTGAGTAGCTGAGACTAAAGGCTTGTGCCACCAGACCCAGCCCTTGACTAACTTAGTTTTCAAATGTTAGCTATAAATATGAAATTAATATAAGTAAGGAGTTTTAGTTAACTGCAAATAGATTTGTTCTCATTAAAGAAATTAGGCTGATTTCAAGTTCTAAATACCACATAATAATCCTAAATCTATCATAATTAGTAAGCTAGAAATCATTCAGAATATACAAGGTTGATTAGAGATGTCGGTAAAACCTATTGATGCCTCTAACACTCTATTAGTGAATTTTACTTTAGAATTTAAGAAGCAGTAACTTCCTCTAATTAATTAATATGGTTGTCAGATAAAACAATAAACAGAAATAAAAGGGTAACCGGAAACCAAACAAGCTTAAAAATCAAATAATTGACTCAGGTGGGTCCAAGAAGCTTTTCTAGAAAAGTTTCTTTCTAAAAATTGCCCATTTTTAATCACAGCTGAGTCTTGTATTCATTTCTTAAATAATGAATGGCCAGGTTTCTAAGTATTCCAAAAGATCTCCTCATCCCATCAGTCTCCCAACTATTCCAATAGTGACAAATCATTCAGAGCAGAGTTTCTCTCCACTTTAGCACTACTGACATTCTGGCCAAATAATTCTTTGTGAGGAGGGGCTGTTCTGGGCATTGTGGAATGTCTAGCAACATCCCTGGTCTCTCCCTGTTAGATGCCAGTAGCATGCAACCTTGGCTCCAAGTAACCAACCAAAAATGTCTCCAGATACTGCCCAATATGCAAAATTGCCCCCAGTTGAGAACCACTGGGCTCATTCCTGGGGTCTTTACCTCTACAAGACCCTTGTTAAAATACATATGCATTTCCTGGAATGATTAAATACCGATCTAATAGTAACAGTTAACACCTCGAGGCCTGGTGCAGCAGGTCTCACCTGTAATCCCAGCACTTTGGGAAGCTGAGGAGGGAGTACTACTTGAACCCAGAAGTTCACGACTGGCCTAGGGAACATAGAGAGAGCTCGTCCCTACAAAGAAAAAAAAAATTTAAAAATTAGGCAGGCAAGGTGGGGCATGCCTGTAGTCCTAGCTACTGGGAAGGGTGGATCTTCAGCGCAGGTGTCCAAGGCTGTGGTGAGCTGTGATCATGCCACTGCACTCCAGTCTGGAAAAAAAGGGTGAAATCCCAACTCAAAAATAAAATAAAAACTCCTCTGAACAGTGTCATGGGCCCTTGCCTACATGGTGGGTGCTACAAGTTCCGCTTTATAGATAAGAAAGTTAAGGTTCAGAAAGATGAGGTAACTTTACTTCTATTCAATGCCAGAACCAAGATTTTAAATTGTCCTAACTATAAATTTAAGAAGACCTTTTCATAAGGCCACAAGACCTATGAAGAAAAAAGGCGCAGTGGAGTAGTAGAGTTAGAAACATTTTTAATAATCCTCAAAATTTGGAATCACCAAGTGTTTCACCGATTCTACCAGTGGTACAACCTTAGGTAAGAGCAGGTTACTCTCCTTCCTGAGTCTGCTATTCACCAATGGTATAAAAATACTCTCATCAGTAGCACACAAGGGACATGTGAACAACAGCCTACACATGTAATTATCATCAATTTTAAAAAAAACCTCATGGCTGGGTATCAGCACCCTAAAATCTCTACCTTCCAGATTCACTTTATCTCCTTGGGTCTCTGCTCCAACGTCACCCCTTCTGGGACTTCCCAATCTGAATGAGCCCACACTTCACTTGCTGTCATTCTCTGGTCCTTTTATTTTTCCGTAGCCCTGGAGTGGGGCTGAAACTCCACATGTCTAACTTACTCCTAAGTAATGCCCGTGCTGCGGGTTGTTTATAGCCAGGTGCTACAGACCCAGAGTCCATTTGGGCGGTATATAACCAACTTTGCACTGAGATGGAAATCTGGAATGTAGAGGACTAATCAGATGATGAGTCGTTTGTTAACGAAACGTGTATGTTATATCTCTCTGTATGACTCTCCTTTAAGCTTCTACAACTAACAAGAAGCAAAAAATACTTTATGGAATGAAGAATCTTAGTACCATACAATCTTATATTCATACAGCACCATTTTCATAATGCACTGATCATCTATGTATATTTTAGTCTTGTTTGGGTGGCAATATACAGAAATGTTTAATACATATTTCGCTTAATTTCTGATTACCATATAAGTAATAAATACAACATACTAATAACTGATATATCAGATTTCAGTAGGTTATCAAAACCTTTTTTTTTTTTTTTTTTTGGAGTTGGAGTTTCACTGTCGCCCAGACTGGAGTGCAGTGGCTGCTCCTGGCCACCGTAGCCTCGACCTGCTGGGCTCCGGCGATCCTTCTACCTCAACCTTCCAAGTAGCTGGAACTATAGGCACACGCTACCACGCCTGGCTAATTTTTGATTTATTGTAGAGATGAGGTCTCGCCAAGTTGCCCAGGCGGGTCTCGAACCCGCGGGCTCAGGCAATCCACTCACCTCAGCCTCCCAAAGCGCGGGATTACAGGCTGAGCCACCCAGCCCGGCTCAAAACCTTTTACTACAATCATTCTGCTTCAATGTTACTTAATACTTAATGTAACACATACACAACTTCTGAATAGTTGGTCAATTATGTGCAGTTGAAAATTATGAGCTTGAAAGCAAAATGGAGGAGGGAATACATTTCAAGTACAAGACTAGGCAGTTTCCATTCAGTTTAAATCTGGATAAAAATGTAATTGAGACTAAAATCATGAATAGCACTGAGCATCACTCATTTCCAAATTATAAATTATGTTTACTTATGAGAGCCTCTGGCAACAGTAAAATGTTCAATTCATTTTTATTACACAAGGCAATTTTAATTCAAATCAGTAAAGTAAAACTATCAAAAGATCTTTTTTCCATCCCTAATTTAAAATCATGATGTTGTATCTATAAAAGAAAATATGATTAAAACTTAGACTCATTTATAAATTCCAGCTATTAACATGCTTCAGCTTATCTAATGGTTTCATAGATTGGCAGAAAGGAATATCAGAATTTTTAAGACATCCCATTTCCAAAGTATAAACTAAGTTTATAATTTCTTTGTTCTATCCTATTAAAATACACTGACATGATAATCTTTTAAAGATAATTCATGGCCAGGCGCGGTGGCTCAAGCCTGTAATCCCAGCACTTTGGGAGGCTGAGGTGAGGGGATTGCCTGAGCCCATGGGTTTGAGAACAGCCTGGGCAACTTGGTAAGATCTCATCTCTACAATAAATAAATATATTTTTAAAAATTAGCCGTGTGTGGTAACATGTGCCTGTAGTTGTGGCTACTTGGAAGGCTGAGGGGGAAGAATTGTCTGACCCCAGCAGGTCGACACTGGGGTAGCTATGAGCGTGCCACTACACTCCAGCCTGGGGTACAGAGTGAGACTCCAATTCAAAGAAAAAAAAAAGATAATTCATATCACATGCTCACAATAAGTACTCAACATCTTGAAAGTATTAATTCCTACCTTTTAGCAGACATTTCTAGAAATGCATTGTAATCTTGCCAAATGAAAAATTTAAGTTTCTCCAAAAAACAGTTCTTTGACTTATAGTTTATTATAAACTCAAACAACTGCTCCTGTCCAAATTTGAGAGCCACCTAGAAGACATGAATTTGCTATGCTTGAAACAGGAAGAAATTAGATATTCCTTGTACCTTACGAGAACAAAGAATTCAAAAATACTACCTGTCCTGTGAAGCCCAATTTTTTAGGCACATTTATGAGAAATGTGCTTTTTCCAAACAAGTCAGATTCAGGGACTGGTTTGCTTCCTGCTGAGAGGCTGTACTTTCCTTTCTCATCACAATCTTAATAGCTCTAAACACATTAATCTTATTTATTGCAGAGCAATGTCCCTACCATCTGCTCTTGCTAGTATTCCACCTGAAAGAGTATTTTATATATTCAGCCCCCAGTAATTTGCTCTGAATATTTTATCACAAAGAAAATACATGAGGGGAGGGAGGTGGTGAGGATAAACTTGGTCTAAATAACTATTAATATATGACTTACAAACAAAATAACTGAGTTATGAAAGGCAACTCTACATATATTTTGGATTTCTGCTGTCACATTCAGCAGCCAAAATTCCAACTGATATTTTAGGACTGAACATTTTTAACAAAAAGTACTTTCAGTCCGTTCAAAATGTTTTTGTATTCTAGTTACAGATGGAGTATTGGTTCAGCTGAGTGAATGACTGAATATAATTGGGTGCTCATTGCTTATTAAATTATAAAATGCATGTTATTTAGTTTTGGTTTGGAAATCAGAAAAATAATTTCCATCATTAAGTGTCATGGGATGCCTTGAAATTGCTTTGTAATTATATAACCAATTCTATAAAGTTTTACTTGCAAGTTGTATAAGACTTTAAATATATAGATGAATTGACAATTTAAAACCAAAAAAGTTTTTCACTATAGTTCTTTTATACCACTTAATATTTAGCTGTAAACAAAATGAAAAACGGTCATGTTCTATTCATTTTACCAGGCCACTCTAGAAATAGTCCCAAACCACATATTAATTTTGCCTTCATATACATTCCTATGATTCACCAGCAGTAACCCACAGAAATCCATTATTAGCTTACTATTATTATCGGTCTTCCTAATGTACCTAATTCAGATTTTTAAGAGCTTTTAAGTATATGGCTATGGTAAACATGTTCATTAATATTAATCTCCCTGGATCCTTTTACAACTATTACACAACAGTCTTTCCTTTCCTTTTAAAGGCAAAACTGTCAAATTTTCATTGTTTTTTATACCATGTTCAACATTCACAGGGTTTTTTGTGTGTGTGTGTTTTTTTTGAGTTGGAGTCTCACTCTGTCGCCCAGACTGGAGTGCAATGGCCGCTCCCGGCCACCGCAGCCTCGACCTGCTGGGCTCCAGCAATCCCTCTGCCTCAGCCTTCCAAGTAGCTGGAACTACAGGCATGTGCTACCACGCCCGGCTAATTTTCTGATTTATTGTAGAGATGAGGTCTCCCCAAGTTGCCCAGGCGGGTCTCGAACCCGTGGGCTCAGGCAATCCACTCACCTCAGCCTCCCAAAGGCACGGGATTACAGGCTGAGCCACCGAGCCCGGCTTCATTCATGGGTTTTTAAAAAGTATTTCTTCAAATAAATCCTGAAAACCTAAATGTAGTTATAACCTAATCTTTTATTTACTAAAGAAGCAACTTAAAAAATTGGAGTGGCCGGGTGAGGTGGCTCATGCCTATAATCCCAGCACTTTGGGAGGCCAAGGTGAGAGGACTGCCTGATCCCACGGGTTTGATTCAGCCTGGGCAACTTGGCAAGACCTCATCTCTACAATAAATCAAGAAATTAGGCAGGTGTGCTGGCGTATGCCTGTAGCCCCAGTTACTTGGAAGGCTGAAGTGGCCATGAGCATGCCACTGCACTCCAGCCTGGGCGGCGGAGTGAGACACCAACTCAAAAAATTAGACTGCAATATCTCGAATTACTGTTGCAAATTTTCTAAACTAAACCTTTAGGAGATCAAATTACCAGCCGGGTGCAGCGGCTCACCCCTGTAATCCCAGCACTTTGGGAGGCAGAGGCAAGAGGACTCCCTGAGCCCAGGGGTTGGAGACCAGCCTGGGCAATTTGACGAGACCTCGTCTCTATAATAAAAAAAAAATTAGCCAGTGGTGGTGGCATGCACTGGTAGTTTCTGTTGCTTGGAAAGCTGAAGTGGAAGGATTGCTTGAGCCCTGCAGGTTGAGACTGCGGTGGCAGTGAGCGTACCACTGCACTCTCGCCTGGACAACAGAGTGAGGCTCCAACTCAAAATAAATTAAATAAATAAAAGAGACCAAATTACCAACATAAACACTCATAAAAAAAAAATACAGCTTAACTATTCCAAATGTGACCAAGTATAGAAATGTGTTATCTTCGTGGACTTCATAAAGAAGAAATTACCATTTGACTTCACAACCGCCTCCCAAATCCAAAAGAATAACATTCCTCAGTAATTTACCTTACAAACAACCCAACCCATAAAATGTTAACAGTTTTAAGACGTTCACTAAAAGGCTACTTATAACAAAAGTGAAAAGCAGTACAAAATCAATTTTTTTTTTTTGAGTTGGAGTCTTGCTCTGTTGCCCAGGCTGGAGAGCAGTGGCACAATCACGGCAACCGCAGCCTCAATCTGCTGGGTTCAGGTGATCCTTCTGCTTCAGCCATTCAAGTAGCTGGACCTACAGGCATGCATCACCATGTCCAGCTAGTTTTTTTATTTATTGTAGAGATGAGGTCTGGCCAAGTTGCCCAGGCTGGTCTTGATACCCTGGGCTCAGGCAATTCTCTCGCCTCTGCCTCCCAAAGTGCTGGGACAAGATCAACTTATAAAGTGTTTTCATGCATTTATGTAGCGCTATGATTCTTGTTCAGTTTTCTAATGTGCTTATGATTGAATAAAATTTACATATTGGGTATATTAAAAGCAAACATTTTCCTAATTTTTTATTCCTATACCTTATCCATTTGTAATATAAAAACTTCAAGTCTTATCTCCTGTTTTCTAATCTATACTAGGCACTTTGTTTTGAGCCACTAAGTTAAAAAATTGCAAGCCTTAGAAAAGGTCTTTCCAGTTCCACCACTAGACTGATCAAGGTCATGGGTTGTCTATTCATGAAGACCCACAATGATACCCATTTACAGTTCTCATTATCCTCCAAAAAGAAGGAACTCTCTTTCAAATGCTTGCACTTAGGCTTCCTTGTAGGAAGAGCCTAGTTTATGCACAAACATAAAATAGTTATACTGCTGATCTTGTCAGTTTTGCAAACTACTCTTTAATCTGAAAATGTCATTTCCAGACTTAAAAAGCTGCATTTATCCCAAAACTCAATATTAAAACTTTAGCTGCCATTTAAAACTTTTAATTTTCCGCTGGGCGTGGTGACTAAAGCCCATAATCTCAGCACTTTGGGAGGCTGAGGCGAAAGGACTGCCTGAGCTCAGGGGTTCAAGACCAGCCTGGGCAACTTGGTGAGACTTCATCTCTACAATAAATTGAAAAATAAGGCAGGCATGGTAGTGTGCATCTGAAGTATCAGTTACTCAGAAGGCTGAGGTGGAAGGATTGCCTGAGCCCAGCAGGTCGAGGCTGCAGTGGCTGTGAGCATGCCACTGCACTCCAGCCTGGACAAGAGTGAGACTCTGACTCAAAAAAAAAACCCAAAACTTTAAATTTTCCGATAATGCTTATAAAACAAGACTTATCTAACGTAGAATAACAAATGATAGCCAAAAGTTAAAAATTGAGAACACTTTTCAAAGCAAAACTTAAAAAATAATAAAGGTTGACAATTTGTTACAATCACACTTTTCCTTTGTCATACCACAACACGTCTTAAAAACTGTACTTTGTAGCTGGGCTCAGTGGCTCAGCCTGTAATCCCGTGCTTTGGGAGGCCGAGGTGAGTGAATTGCCTGAGCCCACGGGTTCAAGACCCACCTGGGCAACTTGGTGAGCCATCTCTACAATAAATAAAAATTAGTCGGACGTGGTAGGACGCGACTGTAGTTCCAGCTACTTGGAAGGCTGAGGCGGGAGGATCGCTGGAGCCCAGCAGGTCGACGCTGCGGTGGCCGGGAGCGGCCATTGCACTCCAGTCTGGGCGACGGAGTGAGACTCCAACTCAAAAAAACAAAACAAAAAACTGTACTTGCAAATTTATTTTTTGGGCCAGGCGTAGTTGCTCAGTAATTTAGGAGGCCAAGGTGAGTGGACTGCCTGAGCCACGGAGTTCGAGACCAGCCTGGGCAACTTGCTTAGACCTTGTCTCTACAATAAATCACAAAAACTAGCCGGGCGTGGTGGTGTGCATCTGTAGTTCTGGCTACTTGGAAGGCTGAGGTGGAAGGATCGCCTAAGCCCAGCAGGTGGAGGCTGCAGTGGTCGTGAGCATGCCTCTGCACCCAGCCTGGGCAAGAGAGTGAAACTCGGACTCAAAAAATTAAAAAGTTCATTTTTTGTCATCAGGTGGAGTATGTAAATTCAGAGCTTTGTTCTTAATTCCTAAATTCTGTGCATATTCATTTGACCACATAAAACAATAATGTGGACTGCAATTGTTTTAGTAACAAAAATGCTATTTAAAATTCTTAACTGCCAATAGAAGCTGTGTGATTTTATGAGTTACTGAAGAAAAGATTTAATATATAAACACAAAGATTAGCCATCTTTTTCCTAGATTGGGAATGTAAACAGAAGTTCACCACAGTTGTCTGTTAGGAGTTATTTATTAATTGTTCCACAATAGTTCTAAAGTTCATAACAAACCAAAGTAGCAAAATAAGTCTGCACTGAAAGAATGACAAAATAAGAACGGAGTTTTCCAAAGATTTCTTTTTCCCTTTTAGTTAAGCTCTCCAGGACCACTGTCAGTATCGAACATTTTATATTCCCTGTTTTCCTTCAAAATCTATTTCTTTACTTCTCCATTCTAAGATAAATAACACTCGACCCTTGCCCATTTATTTTCTATAAGCACAGGGAACACATTTTCCCCTTTGGAGTATAAGGTCCAAATCACTAAATTTTTCTCTAGTTATTTATCTACACTTCCCAAGAGACACCTATTTCAACATATAGCATGCATTACAAGGCTTATCTTGCACATTACATTTCAACCTAGTTAAGTCACACTCAGACCACATGAAGTATAGTCTGTTAATACTCCTGTGTGAAAAGGTGTAGGTTTTCTTTCACTTTTGCCAATACTTAGGTGGGAAGCTACCCTGTGCAACTAAAGAAGCACAGTAGTTGACTATTATACTTTTTAACACATCTGTGTTGATGGAAAATATTGAACTTCTGTCAAGTCTATCATCTATGTGGTAGTTATTAGTTATCAGATGAGAAAGTACAAAGAATTAGAAAATCTATTCAACTCATTATTTGACCAGTTTATTTATATAACTAAAAGTATTCCATAAATGCTAAGTAGTTAAACTGCAGATAAAAAAATTTAAAAGTACCCCTAATATTTGATTATTTTTAGTTTAGGCCTTAACTTTGTAGTTATTGGTACCATAAAATTTCAGAAATTAGGCAGTCTCCTAAGGCAGAAAATCTTAACTTGGGGTCCATAGGTAAGAATTTTTTTGAGTTGTAGATCTTACAAATTTTTGTACATATATGTATCTGCTAAGGTACCAGGGTAGAGGGAACATTAATTCTATCAACTGTCCATGACCCCCCAAAATGTTATGCAATACTTCCCTGTATGAATGAATCAAATTTTCATCAAGAATTTAAATAGAATCTATTCAAGTTAGTCACACTCAAATAGTTAATACCTTTTTTTAAAAAAGCAAAACAAGCAGTTTTGTTTTTTTTTGAGTTGAGACCTCACTCTGTCGCCCAGAATGGAGTGCAGTGGCACGCTCACTACAGCCTCGACCTGCTCGGTTCATGTGATCCTTCTGCCGCAGCATTCTAAGTAGCTGCACTACCACGCCCGGCTAGTTTTTTTTATTGTAGAGATGAGGTCTCGCCAAATTGCCCAGGCTGGTCTCGAACCCCTGGGCTGAGGCAGTCTTTTCGCCTCCAACTCCCAAAGTGCTGGGATTACAGGTGTGAGTCACTGTACCCACTTCAGAAATCGTTTTTAAAGTATGCCCCCTTTATAGTAATAATCTCTCAAAAACTGAACTCGCACAGAGAATTTTAGATTTTTTTTTTTTAAGACAACAAAATTCCAAAATGCTGTCTTCGTGCTAATGTTTACTATTTTTTTTTTTTTTGAGTTGGAGTCTCACTCTGTTGCCCAGGCTGGAGTGCAGTGGCACGCTCACAGCCACCGCAGCCTCGACCTGCTGGGCTTAGGTGATCCTTCTGCCTCAGCCTTCCAAGTAGCCAGAACTACAGACGCATGGCACCACGCCCAGCTAGATTTGTGATTGATTGTAGAGACAAGGTCTCACCAAGTTGCCCAAGCTGTTCTCGAACCCCCAGGCTCAGACAATCCTCTTGCCTCAGTCTCTCAAAGTTCTAGGATTACGGGCTGAACCACTGCGCCTATCCTAATGTTCACTTTAAATAATAAATTATTAAGGACATAAAAAAATATAACAAGTAGAACACATTTTCCCTCAAAATCTACCAGGAACTCTCTATCATCTCATGGAGGATACAAGCAAACTGGCAAACCACCACAGATCTCTTAAATACCAGGAGGGATCCCATAACAAAATATTCATGCAGCATTACTGACATAACCTCATGCAACACGATGCATGAGGTTCATATCATAGCACTAACAAAAAAGCCTTGCATCGCATTTTAAAAATGAAATCCTATCATTACATATCACAGAACGCATGAAGATCAAAAAACTCAGGAAATGACAGTCTTCAGATATGTTTTACTCTATAAGTAGAACTTTGAAGCTCAGTAGCTAACTTTTCTTTTAAGTTCTGTTTAACAACAATCTACAAATTTAGAAAGTAAGGATTGCTTATGTTCTCACAAGGCCATGTTGCTCAAACCGTCACCCAGTTCAGGCCTAAATGTTACTAACTGCAAAAAGCTACAAAAAGCCAGATAACAGGAATGAACAAAACTTCTGTCTCATCTGATCTGTATAATACAGAAAACTAAATTGAGGCAGAAATATTCTTAATCACTGTTTGCGATTTTTTAAAAACACTAATATATATATATATATATTTTGAGTTGGAGTCTCACTTCTTTCGCCCAGACTGGAATGCAGTGGCACGCTCCCGGCCACCACAGCCTCAACCTGCCGGGCTCCGGAGTTCCTTCCACTTCAGCATACCAAGTAGCTGAACTAGAGGCGTATGCTACCATGCCCAGCTAATTTTTTAATAATTTATTATAGAAATGAGGTCTCAATAAGTTGCCCAGGTGGGTCTTGAACCCGCGGGCTCAGGCAATCCACTTGCCTCGGCCTCCCAGAAGGCTGGGATTACAGGCTGAGCCACCGAGTCCGGCCTAAAACTTTTAAGTACAGAATTTTTTCCACATTTTTTGTTCTTATCATATTACCTCACAAATAACTCTGCAGCAATTGCTAATTTATGGTAGTCCTTATTCTGAATTTACAGTAGCACAGCAGAAATCTAAAGCATTGTTTCCTGCTTCATAACTAACATTTTATAAGTAAAAAACTTTAATTTAAAAATGATCATTTTCAGATACAGACATTCCACAGAAGAAAAAATGGCAGGTGGAAGGGTTAAAAAAAATTAATCTGCTAGGGCTAATCCAGAACACAGCAATAAGTCATTTGTGCAGAGAAATCAAGGGTGGGGTTTCAATGCACAAATCAGTGAGATTCTGTTTAGCAATCTCATTCAAAAAGATGACCAAATCTAGGGAATAAACTTGGGGGAAAAGTACATTTCCTAATAATATGGACCCGCAAGATATTTCTCTACAGAGAAATTCATGCTTACACCTATATGAATCACTTATTCCAAACAGTATCAAAAAAAGCAAAGCCTGAGACCTCCCTTACCCTTTACTCCTGATCTCTCAACATTTGTAGCTACTAAATCACAGAGCACAACTTTCTACAATTTGTTCTCCTTCATCTTTAAAAGTTAACACCATTTCTGCATTTTCAATATTTACATGGTTTACTCTTTTCTTCTAATATTTATACTCTCAACTTTTTTTTCTACATTATTATTGACTTAACAATACTTTTTTTGATCCTACTAAAAATGTTCAAGACCATTTTTATCTAAGCCATACTCTTATTTTATTACAATCTTTTTGAGGCAAAAGATACCAAAAGATACTGGAATCTGATAAAGCCCTAATAAATAATCTCTCTGGAGCAGTATTTAGAATGGCTAATCCAATTTCAATAAAACATACTCTAATTTATATGGTGTATTTCTTTTCTTCCATATTGTGCACCTCAAATACAAAATGTCTAATCTATTTTCAAGTAAAATAAACCTAGAATTGTAAAATACTTAAAAATACAATAAAAATGCAAGCCCCTATATTGCAGGTTATACCACTGATGTGAATATTTTATGAACTGTTAATAGAAAAATCTGAAAAATGTGACTGGACATTAAGTGATACCTCCTTTCTTCAATTTTGTGATTAACAGGACTTTTATTGGTAGTAAACTAGAGCAAACAATCAGAATAATACATATGCAGTATTCAGTACACACAATAAAAGTAAAGAAATTCAAAACCTGTATAAAACAAAACACTGGAGGAAAAATCATACAGCTTAAGAGATACAGTGGTAAAGGTCCTCTCCATCCTTTGATTACAGCTTGTACTCTGCACTCAATAGAACTTACCGCACTTACTGAAATAAGAAATACAGACGTTTTAGTACTGAGTGTATTCAAGAAGATTAAATACATTTTCTAAGAATCTTGCAATGACAAGTTGGTGACCCTTTAGCTGCTAAAGCTAAAGGGAGGAAAACGGGAAAAGGAAATTAACTAGTACTTTGTAACCATTTTTAATAATTTCTTATTTTCCAAACACTGCTTTTATAACAGAAGTGTTTTACACTTGCACAATATTAATTACTTTATTATACATGGAAGCCTGTGGTAGGCTGATTACACAATAAGACTGCAAACAACCAGTGGTACTTTTCTGACGTCAGAAGAGTACATAAGACTGAAACATCACCAAAAGTACATAAAAAACTCATCAGCATAAACATCAAAGTACATTAAAAAATATAATCAGGAAAAAAATACAATTGCTAAAAAGCGGTTTAGAGCAGAGCCACTGTCTATCAGTAGCTTCAAATGGCAATTAGCATTCATAGCAAGTTTTGATGACTTTACAAGACCCCTGTACAATACTGACTAATGCACCCTTTTAAAATGTACATTAAAGGCTGCAATTTCACAAAGAGGTTCTGATGTCATTACTATATATGTAGACACAGTCTTGTCTCTCACAGGAGCTATGCCACCAATTGAAATTACAACCTTATTAATATCTATCCAAGTACATGGGTTTTTATTATACATGAAAATCTGGAAGAGATTTGTTTAAAAAAAAAAAAAAAAGGTAGGGGTTTGGGGATGTTTATCCTATTGTTTTGTATTTGGATGCCACAAGGCAAAACAAATAATGAATTACCCACTGGAATGTAAATGATTCTAAAATTGGAACTGTCAAGATAGAGGGAATAAGGAAGGCCCAAAAGGTTAAGAACGAGAACAAAAAACGTAAGTGTGGGCAACGTGAAGTAGCATAGACAAAAGATTTTTAGGCCATATATAACAAACAACGCATATCCCAAATTTCAATGAATTATGTAATTCCCACTTGGGTTCTAACACTGGAACCAGCCAACAACTTGGGCTTCAACACTGTACTAGATGTCAATAGAATCACTTAATGAAATTACAGCCTTGTTACAGTTGGGAAAAAGAGAGGGTGCTTTTTTTTCTCCTTCTTTTATTAAAGCTATCATTCCAGGCTTTGATCAAAGATCCAAGAATATTTGTTCTACCAGGCTGGAATGAATGTGGTTTGGAAGTTCAGAGTACATTTAAAAGCTGCAACAAAATATAGGTAGCCAACAATCTTAGAATTTTGGATCAGCCCAGATGGAGATAGCAATTTGAAATGTTTTCAATCCCTTACTTAAATGACGAAATGTATCTTATTAGCCCAAAAAGAGCAATTTGAAATGTTTTTTTCGATCCCTTACTTAAATGATGAAATGTATATCATACTACCTGTAAATTGGATATTCCATTACAGTGATAACGTACAGAATTCCCATGCGTTATTACACTTTCCTGAGAGTAAAGCAATTAGAATAACCTTAATCCTAGCACAAAGTTTTTTTTGTTTCTTTTTTTTGTAGAGTTTTTTTGTTTTTTTGTGTTTTTTTGCATTTAAAACATTTGGGCTATTCCCTGACGACCTATACATGTAAATTTGATTGCTAAACATTGTCACTTTGAATGTCAAACTATTTTTAATCTATTGATTTTGATTAAAAATCATAATACAAACAGAGCTAAAATCACACTAACAAAATAAACTAAATATGAAAAGTTGCATTGAAAGGGCATTACATTATTCTTAATAGGATCGTGTAGAAACATTCCAATGGCAGTGTTCTCAAAATAAAACAAAATTACATTAAAAGACCCCCAGCCTGGTCACTTTTGGGACCTTACCTGTAACTCTGGCTGGTGGGTGTCTTTACTCTTGTACTACATGGCTCGCTTACATCAGACATCATATTTGTATACCCTGAGAAATCTGACACTGAAGTCCTTACTCTATGGTCCACTTCTCCATTAGAGTTAGTGATAAAGGTCATTGGCACCCTGCTGCCCGACTTAAACTGAGAACCAAACGCTTGTGCAAAGTTCTCAATCTGGTACGTTGTTCTAGGCTCTATGTCTTTCTGAGGATCTATCTGGCTAGCTAACTCCTGAGATGGAATCTGAAAACTTGTTGAGGACTCTAAGTTTTTCTGTTGTTCCTTCTGGCTAGTCAATTTCTGAGATGAAGACTGGAAGGCTGATGAAGTCTCTAAGTTCTTCTGAGAATCTATCAGATCATCCAGCTCCTGGGAAGGTGTCAACTGCTGATGTGTAGCATCCAAAGCAGACAAATAAAGACCTGGCTGAGATCCAAACAACATCCCAAAAGGAGGCTTTGGCAATGAAGATGGCAACACTGAGGTAACAGATTGGCCGAAACCACACTCCAAAGGAGATGTAGTGTATATTTGTTTTTCTGGAAATAAAGTGTGGTTGTGGAGAGGTGAAGACAAACTAACAAATTGGAAACCGTGTCCAAGAGTAAAACTTGCGTTAGTGGATTTTTCAAAAGCCTGCTGGAGGTATTTGGAGTATTCTTGCAACATGCTTGTTTTATCATTTGAAGGTGTTTGGGTGCCTGGGCTCAAATTTCCTTCTTGAACCAATTCTGAGTGTTCTCCTGAGGTGTGTAAATCCACTCGTGGTTCTGTGATATTGAAAGGATCCTCTTTCTGGCTTTCTGATTTGTTGGAGTATTGATCCAAAATACTCTGTAAAACCTCATCAGGAATTCCAGACTTGTCATGACAAGACTTAATTTCAGCATTTAGAGCTGAGGAGTCAATCAGTGACAATGGCGCCTCATTGTCCAAAACACTGACACCTGCAGACTGAATGACGGATTGTTGGGAGACCATGTGTCCTACATTTATAGAAAAGGCACTGTTGCTGCTGGCAGTTGGTAAATATCTTCTTTTCTTTGAAAACTGCATGGCATCATCATAATTACTACTTATTTGACCTTGCTTGCCACTTGTACTCTGGAGAAGACTAATGGTCTCCACACTATTATTCGACACTATGCCAAGTGAGCCACTTGGTTTCCCAGACAAGGATTTCTGTCCAACTATGTCTGGTAATGGTGACACAAAATTAAGGTAGTTTTTATCTGTATTCTTTCTGCTTCCTTTCTTAAAGATCAATTTTGGCACCCTTTTCTGTAGGTCATCTATTCCAGTGCCAATTATGCCTCCACTGGAAGATACAGTAGGCATTTCTACAGAGTAACTCTGCATGTTTATATTATTTGAAAGTTGTGATTCATTTGTTTTACCAGTCTTATGTTCCTTATTTTCAATAGCTATGCTTTTTGACTTCGTTTTTCTCCTTGAAGAACTTGTATTTCCCTGAGACAACGCAGCCAGATTACCCATATTGTTATGGTTTGATGACCCAGGTTCTGCACTAGTGGCTCCTTTAACGATGACTTCGCCACATGTGCGCCTGTGCTTCAACAATCTATCAGTCCTTGAAAAATACTGTTGGCAAGTGTCACACTTATATGGCTTTTCTCCACTATGCGTCCTCTTGTGTCTCTCCATATGGTACTTCTGAATAAACTTCATGCTGCACTGATCACATCCAAATGGCTTCTCTCTGCTATGAATTTTCTCATGTCTCTGCAGTAGGTATTTCTGAATGAAACCCATACTACACTGGCTGCACTGGAAAGGTCTTTCTCCTGTATGAATGAGGACATGTCTCCGCAGGTGATAGGAGCTTCGGAAAGCAGCACTACAGTGATCACAGATATGAGGTTTCTGACTTGGGGAGAGGATGGCACCTTCTCCATCTCCAACTAAAGAAGGTTTGGAAGATGCACTTGGCTTCCTCTTGGCTTTGATTCCCTGAGATTCTGGCTTTGGCCTCTTTGCCTTTTTGACATTAGTGTCCTGCTTTGGCTCCTCGTTGCCATGGTGGTCATCAGTCCTGCTACTGCTGCTGAGTAATACGTCACGGTGGTGCTGGGCTGGCTGCTGCTGGACATGCTGGTGGAGAATACTGAGGTCCTGGATGACGCCGTGGCTCCCTCCTTCCCCGCCTCCTAGGCCTGGAGATCGCTCTTCAGCCCCGGCGAACAGCCCCCCATAGTGGTGGTGGTGATGGTGGTGGTGGGACTGCTGCTCCTCGGGATCCGCGGGTTTCTCCTGTTTGATGCTAACCAAAGACTGCAAGAATCCCCAGGAGGTCCTCTGCGAGGGGAAGGCCGCGGCTGACGCCGCCGGCTCCTTCTTGAAAGTCATGTCCGGGGCTGGCGGAGGGGGGGGCTCAGCGGCCGGGGCTGCGGAGGTAGAGGAGGCTAACACGCATTGCGGGGGAGGGGCGGCCGACCCCGCCG
>NW_007253390.1:133718-143554 GCF_000164805.1 Carlito syrichta
CCGCTACTGCCGGTACCACCGCCGCCACTCAGGAACCCACTGCCGATTTTCATACCCCGGAGGAGGCCTGGCTGAGGAGAGGAGGAGGAAGCGGGAAGAGGAAGGAAAGGAGGTGGAACCGGGCCCCGGGCCGGGACCACCGCAGCGCTCAGGACCCCGCCGCGCCGCCGCCCAGACCGCAACGCGCCCAGCACTAATTCCCAGCCCAGCAGCCTCCGGCACCGGCACGCATGGCCCTGCGACTCTTCCCCGGGCCTCGCCCTCTCTCTCCCAGGCCCACCGGCAACACTTACGGGTCCCGCCGCCGCCGCAGCCGCCGTCGCCTCCAGTTAATAAAAATAACGCCGTCCTCTCCACAATGGAATTAAAAGCCTCCCCTGTACTGCGCAGGCGCGGCGCAGGGTCTGCTGGGAACTCCTCGACCCGGCCAGAGGGGAGTTCTGTGGAGCCAGGGCGCCTGCGCCGCAGCTTCCGCCCGGCTTGCCTGTCAATCACTGGGGCTGTTGGGCGGAGACGGGGGGGCGGAGGGGAGAGTCCAAAGCAGGAGGGGAGGGGATTTGGAGCCCTGCTGAAAAGGGGCTTCAGGGGCTAAAAGGCGTGATTGGCGGGTGGCGCTGAAGAGATGAAAGTGGTTGAGGGCTTCTGGGGAAAGACGCTCTGGAAGTGGAACTCGAGAGGCGGGAAGTTACCGAGAACCACGCTGCAGCGTGGCGTGGGAGATGCAGAGAAAGGGGCTGGAGGGGAAGGTTGGGAAACTGAGGACTGAATGTTGGGGCCTGCTTCACTTGAGGTTTTGCAATCCAGGTATTGAAACATAATCAGACCCAGAAATGGGTCATGCAGGTCTCTGTCGATTCTGTCTAAAAGCATTCGACTTCAAGTGCTCAACATTTATTAAAACATGACTTCTGTTATCCCTTTTAATTTGGAAACGCTAATAATGGGCGCGTATCCTTTGCATTTATAGGAGGAGCCTACTTTGAAGCCGCAATAGCGGTACCGTTGGGGAAAAAAAAAAAAGTTGTCTTACTGCCAACCTACCTGAAGGCTATTGGAAAAAGAAACCGCGTGTAATCCAGGTGCAGCAGTCCTGTAAAACACGCCCACACACATACTTCATCATCATCAGATGTTATTTAAATGCCCACATACCTTCTCCGTCATATTACTTGTGAAAAATTGACCACTAGGCCCTTCTAAGAGCTCTTACTAGGATCCGCTCTTACCTCTCTTTTATAGAATACCAAGATACTTATGAAAAATTAACGTTTTTCTCTTAAGGGAAAATTACGAAGTAAAATCTTTTAGTTATTATCAACAAAATCAAACCAATATTCAGTGCCTAATGTACACAAGGCACTCAATTTCTTAAGCACGCAGTAATCCAAAGCAGCCACCTTCTAACTAACAAAGGGTATTTATAAATCAGAAATTTTTAATAAAAGAACTACACTAGTTTATTTGCATGGTATGTTTTCTCAGTGAACTTACGTGTACATCGCACGTTTCTAGCTAAATAACTTCTCATAAATAATAACTTCTTTGAGAAATTTCACAATCGAGACCATAAGGGGTTGTTTACTAATCCTTACGGTCCTCTCTGAGCCTTGCCTCAAAAACTTAAAAGAGTATATTGAGATAAGAAATAATTGTACTTTTCTAACCCTATGCAACTACATACAAGCATTCTACCGCTGAAACTGTCTAGTTGTGATGTTGTGAAATATATATTTGCTCTTTGACCCGTTTCCTGGCATACAGCTGCTAAAATCCTTGGAATCTCCAAACTAATAAATGCCTTTTTGTATGCTAATGATTGACTGATGGCTGGCAGCCCCTGGTAGCTCTAGGTAGCTTCTGGTTGGGGGTTGGTCACCGGAAAGACCTAGGCGAGATTAGAGGTTGGGACTTTCAGTCCCACCCACCAACCTCCGGGGAGGAGAAAGGGACTGAAGGTTAAATTGGTCACCAATGGCCAATGATTTAATCAATCATGCCTATGTAACGAAGCCTCCATAAAAACCCAGAAGAACAGGCTTTGAAGAGCTTCCTGAAAACCAAAAACATGGGGGTTGTATGAGGGGAGAGGGCATAGAAGCCCCGCACGCCTTCCCACCTACCTTACCCTGTACATCTCTTCATCTGGTGTTCATCTGTGTCCTTGATGATGACCAGTAAACTTAAGTAAGTGTTTCCCTGAGTTCTGTAAGCCGCTGTAACAAATTAATCAAACCCACGGTGTGTGGGGGGGGTGGTTTATGGGAATCCTGATTTATAGCCGGTTAGTCAGAAGCACAGGTTAAAACAACCTGGGGTTTGAGATTAGCATCTTAAGTGGGGGGCAGTTTTGCGAACTAAGCCCTTAACCTACCTGCTATCTCCAGGTAGATAGTGTCAGAATTGAGTTGGAGGACACTCAGCTGATGTCAACTGCAGACCTGATTGCTTGCTTGCTAGATGTGTGGGGAAATACCCCTACATATTTGATCATAAAAGTTTTTTTTGTTGATTGTTGAATGGCAGTATAGGAGAAGCTGAGTTTCTTTTTTTTCTTTTCTATAACAGCTAAGTGTTAAAGACTGAAAATTCAAAAACGTAAGGCAGTAGTAAAATATTAGTCAATGCCTATGAGAAATGAGGCTGTCCCTTTATTCAGGGTGTCAGTGTTTAATGGTAAGCTGGGATGCATATAAGCTAGTCCAAGCATGAAGGGCAGTAGGACACTCATATGAAAAGCCAACTTTGTTCCTCAGTTATCAAGATAAGAAACCTGTCATTTCTCTCATTCACTCTGTCAGCCTTGAGATACTCCAAGCAGACTTACCTCTGTGTTGTACACCCCATATATCAGGAAGATGAAGAGACCCTGTAAAATAAAATGGAGGGGAAAAGCTGTTAACGCTAATCATTTCAGCAGTAGAAATACCTGAAATAAACTTTCCTGGGAACAGACAAAAGAAGACTCACTTCATCAAGGTCAATTTATTTTCCTATTTTTCAACATTAGAAGGTGTACCTTGAGCATTTATATGATAACATACCCAGCACATCACTTATAGGGGATGTGCTATTCAATTCTTTAGAAGTAGAAAATAAAAATACCATCCCAAGTACATAAATTATTAATTAGAAACATCAATAAACTGGTCTCTGAAAGCTAGCTGGATAACGAAAAAATTAAACTCAGGAAAATATTATCAAAGTAATCAGAAATAGCACTAAGCATCAATAATAGCACTAAGCATCAATATTTCTAGGCTCTGTTTAGAAATTCTAGCAACTAGAATAAATATATTTGTTACAATCTTCAATGGGATAAAAATGGAAAAAAGTTAAGTACCTAGCAGCTGAAAGGATAATCCTAAGGTAATAAGTATGAATAATTTTTAAAGTAATACTCAAAATACCAGTTCAGGTTCAGATAAAATGCTATCATCTGTTGTGAACTGCATAAATTTTTATTTTTTGGAAGATACGCTATTTATTAGTCTTTACCATTAGAAAATGCTTAATTAATTGGAAAATAGAAGTTAAACCTCACTATTGAGAGAAAATAAAACTGAAATGCTTTAAACTTTTAGGAAATAATAGGGAGCAAAAAAATTTAAATGTTTTCATCTTAGAGAAGTATTTATTCTCATTAGGTACAAATAAACCAAATGTTAAACAGGGGTCTGGACTAAATCTGGAAGTTGTTCAAGTAATGTGATATTTTTGAAAGGAATATTTTAATTGTTTTTTCTTAGATTTAACAGATAATGTAAACACTCCTAGAACAAAGAGATTATATAATATAAATGATTTTTGTTTTTATTAGTTTCTTTTTTGATGAACTTTATTTTTTAGGACAATTTACAGGTAAATGGAGACAATAGTACTGAGAGTTTGCATATATCTCATCCCCAGTTTTTTTTAACACTAACATTTTACATTAGTACATTCATTGCAATGAATCTTATTAGTTTTCACTACTACTACCTACATAATTTCAGAAACTAACACTATTGCACTACATAGATTTATATTAATAAGAAAGATTAATGAAGCGTTTTGAGCATCTAAAACTTCTATTGTGGTTATAAACTTTAAAAAAAATCAAGGATAGCTGGACGCAGTGGCTCATGCCTGTAATCCCAGCACTTTGGGAGGATGAGGCGAGAGTATTGCCTGAGTCCAGGGGTTTGAGACCAGCCTGGGTAACATGGTGAGACCTTGTCTCTACAATAAATCAAAAAATTATCTGGGCATGGTGGCGCGTGCCTGTTGTTCCAGCTATTTGGAAGACTGAGGCAGAAGGATTGTCTGAACCCAGCAGGTTGAGACTGCGGTGGCCATTAGCATGCCACTGCACTCCAGTCTGGGCGACAGAGACTCCAATGCAAAAATAAAAATAAATCAAGTGTAGTCAGAGTTTTTTGTTTTTTGTTTGTTTTTACTGTATGCATGATGTCCTAAAATTCTGTATCAACAACATTCAGTTCCGTCATTCAAGTAGACTTGGTCAAGATCTACATAGTACAGAATAAATTCAAGCTGCTTAGATGGTATTCATGTTATAGGCTACTTGTTTGCCCCTATACTAGATAATTTTAGATAGTTCATGAAAAGATATTTTTTATTTCATTTATGTGAAAACTCTAAGATCAATAACAATTCTTCTTCCCTTTATAATTGCTAATTCTTTATTCCATGTTTTACTATTAGCTATAAAATTGTCACTCAAATTTTCATTCTATTTATAAGATGGAAGTATTTTGCTTTGTGCAATAGATGAGTTCCTGAGTAAACAAAATATTCTGAACATTTAACAATATGCATTATGATTTCTATATACGAAACCAAGTTGTTTACATTTACATGAAATCTATATGATGCTCTGAAAATCAAAGAGCCCTTTAATGAAGGATACAATCATGCTTACAATTTATCTATTTTGTAAATTCAGTTTTCTTTAAAAGAAAGGAAAACAACAAAAATATTTACATTTTCTCCCTTGACTTGGTAAGATGAAAATATGGACTATGTTCTATAAATATTTTTATTTACTGTGCTTTCATTTTTCCTGGAATGCATTTTAAATTTTAATATACTTAATTCCTTAAAGTAGTGTAAAATAATCAACAGCAAAAATCTTCCTTTTGAGAAAAGATTTAGACTTAAAAAGGATTTTAGATAAAGGCAACTTCAATCTCAAAAGTTTTTTGTTTTTTTTTCTCCCCCTAGGAGTGCTGATCTGAACGAAACAAAAGTTGTGTTTTTTTTTTTATTTTCCTCAACAGATGTACACCTAACTGCATGATAGTCTCAAAAGGATGACTTCCAAAGGCCATGAAGAAGTCTGAAATGTTAAACCGCTCCAAGGACTCTGGGCTCTCCTTCTCTTAGGGATGTCTACCTGATGCTACCACACTCGGTTGAAAGGTATAACATTAACAATAAAAGTTAATTAATTTAATTGTATGTTCCACACATGATGGACTTTTTTCTCCACTGATTTTACCAGCTACTGACAGTTGTGATTATTTGGATCTAACTTCACAGAACTTCATAATCCCTTCACTACTGGAAAAACATCCTATTTTCTCTAAGGGAAGAATCAAAACAGAAACAACTAAACGTAAAAAACTTAAAGCTATAACTATGAGCCACTTGTTAAAATTCTTGCAAAGAGAATACCTTTAAGAACAGCTAGAAGGAACCAACTGCCAGTCTTCAACTGGCACTGAGATTTCTAGAACTCCTTATAGCAACATTCTGTCCTACTAAAGGATAAATACTGAAAGTATGCCACATTTCTGAAATGAGTGATTCTTCACCTCTGTTAGGTAGTTTCTGCTATTCCATCCATAGACGTGTCCATGCATAATATATTTGAAGTATTTTCTATAAAGGTACAAATTTCTCAAGGGTTTTGTCACAGTAAAAGTAACAGTAATTAGGCAGGAAGCATCTAAAGTGTAGCTGGATTCCTGTAGCATGTGTGTACTTTATGGGCATGGGCCAGGACTAGAGAAAGAACACCAGGATATTACATCTGATACTGTACAGGACTTAAAAATAGAATGTAAGGGAAAGAGAGAGAGAAAAATATATTTGGTCATTTCATTCTCATTTAACTATAAAACATTAAAAACATTACACAGCTTTGTAAATATTTTCACTGTTACAGAAGTCTGTTGAACAATCTCTGCTGATAGATTCAATGGCTGACAGCTAGTCTGTTATTTTTATATTGATCTGTATTTTTATAGTACACTTCATGATTGTTGCAAAATCAATCTTCTTTAAGTGGTAATATGTTTTTTTCTTGGCAATACAAAGAACTGGGAAGGTGCCACTGTACACAGTACATTACTTCCTCAGGAATCAGAATAATATTCACAATGCTAATATCTGTATAGCTCTCTCAAAGCCATTCATTTACATAGTTCCATTTGTTTTTCACTGCAACACCGCAAAGTAGGCAACCTGAGTATTATTAGCTTTATTTTATATATATGGAGAATTTGAGGCTTGTTCAAAGTGCCACAATGCTGACAAGTTGGCAGAGCCAAGGGTTAGTGTTTGACTCGTAATATAATGCTCTTTCACACACACTGACTTAAATAGATACTTTCATAACTCTTCAGTCACCAGCTTCAAGATAATGCAATTGGTGAGACTTTTCAAAGTTCAGGTTTATTAAAAGCATATTGCAGTTTGATTAGCTCATAGGCCAGGGACTAAGTATCAAGTAATAGGGCTTCAAATAACCCTAGCCTAGTCTTCCACCTAGCAAGTACAACAGGAAGTATGCTTTGTAACAATGATTCTCAGTTGCTATGGGCTGGGTTCTGCCTTTTGTACTTGCCTCACAGATTCTCATTCAACGGTGTATACTCTCTAGTTGCTTGGAAACATGTTTTTCCCTGTCACAAGGCTGCTAGGTAACCACATAATCAAAATCCTTATCATTATTCTCATTTACTGAACTCCTTTGAACGTGTTACTACACTGTGTACTTTTATGTATTTATAAATCATGCTTTAGTCTCCTTTCTAGAAATAATTCCTATTTGGGGGACTATATCTGTAGAAACAAAAGCATTAGTGTACAAGGAAATACATATATTGAGATTGCTTGTTGCAGCATTGTGTGCAGTGGCAAAGAACTGGAAACAATCTACCCTTCAACATGGGGAATAGCTGAATAAATTGTATAATCTTCATCCTTTAGGACATTAAGCAACTAAAAGAATGAATTAGAGCTATATTAACCTGGATGGAAGTTCTTGAATAGTTAAATGAAAAAAACAAGAGAAAAGGACATGTTATATGTTCTCAGTTTTGTAAAACAAGTAGCAAAGCTCTCTCTTCTGCCCCAAATATAACTGATTAAACAGGAGAAAGATGTGGAAGGATGCACACCAAGCTATTGTCACTAGTTTCCTAGTGGGAAGGGTGAGAGGAAAAGGAAGTAAGTCAGAAACAAGTGAGACCAAAGCAAACTAGAAAAGCATGCTGATGCTATCAACAGATGAAGTGGAATATAACATTCTGTGTATCATATTACTACAAACATAGTAAACAGAATCTGCACATAAATAAGGACCTAAATATAAGACAGACAAATGAAATATTGATTTGACTTGGGGGTAAGATGGGTTTTTTCCTAAATTCTTACTTTATTGCAAAGGCCACAATAAATTTAAACACAAAAATGGGTTTATTTAAAGTGGATTTTTAGCTGGGCACGGTGGCTCACACCTGTAATCCCAATACTATGGGAGGCGGAGACAAGAAGATTGCCTGAAATTGAGGTTCAAGACCAGCCTGAGCAACATAGCAAGACCTCGTGCCTAAAATAAATAAAAAAATTAGCCGGGCATGGTGGCACATGCCTGTAGTTCCAGCTACTTGGAAAGCTGAAGCAAAAGGGTCACCTGCCCATCAGGTCGAGGCTGCAGTGGCCAGGAGTGTTCCACTACACTCCACCCTAGGTGACAGTGAGACTCCAACTAAAAATAAAGTAAAATAATTAGGTGGGCTTTTAAAAAATTGACTTATGTTTGTTTTCATTTATTTAGTGGTTTTGAGATGGAGGTTTCTGTGTTGCCCAAGCTGAAGTGTAGCACCTATTCACAGGTGCAATGATAGCGCACTGCAGCTTTGAATTCTTGGGCTCAAGTGATCCTCCTGCCCCTCAGCCTCCCAGGTAGCTGGGACTACAGGTTCCTAGCTAAAAATGGATTTATTATTTACTGTATAACTGTATAGCTGTAAAAATGGATTTATTATATACTGTATATACTATTTTATATAGTAATAGATATATAGTTATAAAATCCTTGATAGAATTATTTTCTTTTTCTCTGCTTCTGATTTCTTTTAGATTTTATTTCTAAGTATCTTATCATATAGATAGCATATGTGTCTATATATAAATAAATTAGAAATGCCTTATTTCGTACTATCCTGTTGTATGTATAGAATAATATATAAAAACATACACATATACATGTCTAGCACATATGTATAACTATATCTACATATACACATCATAGGGTAGTTAAAGATAAAATCTGAAAGGTGTTGTAAACCCAGAAAAAGAGATAATAATTCTACCAGCACTTTTACTTAGCTCCAGGAGGCCAAGGCCAAAAAACGGGATGTGATGGATAAAATGGTTCCCGTTGTGTGATAATAAGATCTATTTTCACAATGGAGTAACTTACCCGAAAATATTTCTTCAGAGCAATACTGAGTGACAATAAGGAGAATATCTGAAATGACAGTTTTGCAGAAGAATCCAAGAGGATCCAAGAGGCAATTGAGTTAAAAGACAAAGATCTGGAGTCAAACAAGCCTGCATGTATTCCCTGCTTTGCTACACTAACCCTGTGGCTTTGGGCAATTCACTTAACCTCTCTGAGTGTCATTTTCTTCATTCTGTAATAGTAAGTGTACACAGTGTTACTACAGTAAAGCAGGTAACATTTAGCATGGTACCTAGCACACGATGAAAATTCAGTAAGTGTTAACTATTGTTTTTATTTATTTTTATTTTTTTATACATTTTTTTGAGTTGGAGTCTCACTCTGTCGCCCAGACTGGAGTGCAGTGGCTGCTCCCGGCCACCGCAGCCTCGACCTGCTGGGCTCCGGCGATCCTCCCGCCTCGGCCTTCCAAGTAGCGGGAACTACAGGCGCGCGCTACAGTTCTTCAAAATTTCAGCCCGGCTCGGTGGCTCAGCCTGTAATCCCGCGCCTTTGGAAGGCTGAGGTGAGTGGATTGCCTGAGCCTGCGGGTTCGAGACCCGCCTGGACAGCGAGACCTCATCTCTACAATAAATCAAAAAATCAGCCGGGCGTGGTAGCGCATGCCTGTAGTTCCGGCTACTGGGAAGGCTGAGGAGGAAGGATCGCAGGAGCCCAGCAGGTCGAGGCTGCGGTGGCCAGAAGCAGCCACATTGCACTCCAGTCTGGGCGACAGAGTGAGACTCCGACTCAAAAAAAAAAAAAGAGTAATTCATAATCAGTCTTAACATTATTCATATGCATTTATCGAGTACTTACTAGATATCAGAAACTGCATAACTACAAAGTATTGCCATCAAGAAGTCTAGCAGAGGAGTAGGGTTATATTTATTTAAATAAATGCGTATTCATTGTGATTAGTAGACTAAAAGAAGCTTATACATGGTTTATACAGTAGAGCAAAGACTCAGGGTTGCCAGGGGAAGGGAAGTTTGTGGAAAGGGAGTTAAAATCCATTTAGCAATTGCCACTTTTGTGCGAGGCATTTGATTTGATACTTTTCTGAAGATCTGGTTCTTTTTTTTTTTTTTTTTTTTTTTTT
>NW_007253390.1:143587-152795 GCF_000164805.1 Carlito syrichta
CAGTGGCCACTCCAGGCCACCACAGCCTCGACCTGCCGGGCTCCGGCGATCCTTCCGCCTCTGCCTTCTGAGTAGCCGGAATTACAGGCATGCGCTACCACGCCCGGCTGATTTTTTGATTTATTATAGAGATGAGGTCTCGCTGCCCAGGCGGGTCTCAAACCCGCGGGCTCAGGCCATCCACTCACCTCAGCCTCCCAAAGGCGCGGGATTGCAGGCTGAGCCACCGAGCCCGGCTGTTGTTTTGTTTTTTAAGTAACTCTAGTAGCAATGAAGGAGGCCGATTGAAATGGCACAGATGAGAAGCAGGGCAGGCAGGTAGCAAGCTATAGACACAGGAAGAGAAACAACTGAGGAGATGGTTGTGAGAATGCAGAGGTGTTTGGGAGGCACAAGGTGTTTGTTTAAGTTGGACATGGATGCTGATGAGGCATGAAGAGAAAAGGAAAGCTGAGTTGCAGGTATTTGCAGGTTCTGGTTACTGTTTCCTTATGTAGAGAATTAAACGGAATAAATGCATGTTTCTTGAGGGAAAGGAGATATTTATTTTACTTATGTGGAGTGTGAGTGTGGTCCAGTGAACAATCAGGCACAGAATTTTGAACCTTGCAAAGCATATCTGGCATAGAGGTATGGATTTGGAACTCACAGAGAGTACAGGTGGAAATGAAGTCACAACTAGCAGGTGTCTGAAGTACATAAAGGCAATGGCTTTAAACAGAGTGCTCATTTCAGAGATGAGCAGAAAGAAAGGAACTAGTAGAGTCAGAGAAATAAAGAGAGAGTGTTTTCATGGCAACCAATAGAAGAGAGTTTGGAGGAGAGAAATTATTAACAACAAACACAGGTAAAAGGCAAAGAACCTGCAACCAGACTGTGCAGGAGCTAACTTTAGGTCTGCCATTTACTAGCTGTGTAAGCTTGGGAAAATTACTAAATTTCTCTGTTCTTCAGTTCTATCATTTATAAAATATACAATAATTGTATCTCCCTTGTAAGATTATTAGGGGAACTAAATGAATTAATATGACATGAGGTAATTGCTGAATGAGAGCTGATCAGTTGTTACAGTAAAGTCAAGTAAGAAAGGACATGAATATGTCATTGGATTAGGGAGTTAATCATTCAAATTACATTTGAATACCAGCTATATGTCAGGCATTGAGGATACAGTTGTGAACAAAACATTGACCTTGACTTTCATGGAGCTTATATTTTGGTGAATAGCATTCATTGAATATGTACTATATGTACTGCTTTAATCACCTGACAAGCATTACGTCACTCATACCTCACAGTTATCCTAGGATATAGGTACTATCATTTTATAGATAAGAACAACAGGTAGTACAAAGGGATTAAGCAAAGTTGTCAAACAAGGAGGTGGCAGAAATGGGATTTTTTTTTTTTTGAGTTGGAGTCTCACTCTGTCGCCCCGACTGGAGTGCAGTGGCCGCTCCCGGCCACTGCAGCCTCGATCTGCTGGGCTCCGGCGATCCTTCCGCCTCAGCCTTCCGAGTAAGTGGAACCACAGGCGTGCACCACCCTGCCCAGCTAAATTTTTTATTTATTATAGAGACAAGGTCTCACCAAGTTGCCCAGGCTGGCCTCAAACCTGTGGGCTCAGGCAATCATCTTGCCTCAGTCTCCCGAAGTGCTGGGATTACAGGCATGAGCCACTGCACCCGGTGACAGAAGACCTTCTTAATATGGTTTAGAAACCATATTGTCTCTAAGTGACTGCTGGTGACCTTAATAACAGCAGTTTTAGAGGCATAGTGGGGCAATAGCCAGGCTGTAGTAAGCTGAGCATTCAGTGGAGCTAGTTAGTCAAGACAGAAATTGAAAGCACTTCCTCAGAGAACCGAAGAAACAAAGCCCAAGCATGTGGATTTGTGATGATCTCAGTTTGTTTGAGGGATAGAGTAAGAAACATTAAAAGATTCAATGCAGAGCATGTTCTTTGGCCAAGTCTTTCTCAAACGTCTGTTTCCACAATTCTTTTGCAAGAGCTGGATGGCAGTCATTCAAGATTAAGATCACTAGTAAATGCCTGAAGGATATATATGTGGTATTATTTACTGAAGAACGGTAAGTTTAATTAATTAATTATTATTTATTATTATTTTTTTAGTTGGAGTCTTACTCTGTTGCCCAGGCTGGAGTGCAGTGGCACACTCATGGCCACTGCAGCCTCAACCTGCTGGACTCAGGCCATCCTTCTACTTCAGCCTTCTAAGTGGAACTACAGGCACATGCCCCACCACACCCTGCTAATTTTTTGATTTATTGTTGAGACGAGGTTTTGCTAAGTTGCCCAGGCAGGTCGTGAACCTGTGGGCTCAGGCAGTCGTCTCACCTCAGCCTCCCAAAGTGCTGGGATTATAGGTGTGAACCACCACGAATGGCCTAGATTATAGTTTAAATATTATATGAATCAAGACTCTCCTGTTTGCAAATGACAGAAACCCAACTCAAAGCAGTTGAAACAAAAGGAGAGGAGACTTAGTGAAAGGATATGAGGTAGCTATCAGAATTGAGTCAATAATTGAACAATTCAGTTTTGGAATGGCAAGAAGAGGACTGAACAAAGGATTGTGTGTGTGCTTTTCTGCCATTCTTTCAGGTCAGTTTTCTCTGGTGGGAGATGTAGTGCCCAGAATGTTCAGGCTGTCCATTTTTTGGTTTCCATACAAGAGAAGAAATGTTTTTTCCTTCTCAACTTGGTTTATTTAGGTCATAAGTCCATCAGTGGACCAATCACCTGTGATCTAGGGAATGGGCTTTTGTGATTGACTCAGACTGGTTTACAAGCCTACCCCTTAACCAATCACATTAGAAAAGCAAGGTCATTAAGAAGTTGGTCACTTCCATTTGGATTGCTTAGCAAGAGTCAGAGGAAGGAAGAGGTAGGGCAAAAATAGTCCCAGAGGAATTATCAGCTACCTCAATTAGTGTTTATTTCAGAGACAGTTCCTAGCCTTAGGATTTACAACTTAGTGGGAGAACAAAAACAAATTTGTGTATAAGAAAGGAAGAAAGGCATTCTGGGGTGCCTTATAGTGTGCAGAAAATGCAAAGTTAAATGTTAAAGAATCCTTGGAGAACTGGCATTCTGAGTTTTAGAGGAGGAGAGACCGAGACCAATGAGAGAAGCTCTTATGCCTGAGAAATAAAGTTGTTGTAAAGAGAGACAGGGATTGTGTGAAATAAAACCTATTTGGATGAAAACCCCTGATTAGGATCTTTGTAATTTTCATTAAGACCAAATTAGTTATTTACTCTGAAAAATGACAGTTATTAAAAGAATTCTAAGGATTAAATCACCTTAGAAGCTAATAATGTAAAGAAAAATGGGAATAATTCAAAGGGAGTGTAGAAAATAAAAGCAGAGTGCCACATAAAGAAGATTTTGGAGGATCCCAAATGAGAGTTTACCAGAATGAAGGCAAGAAATCACCACTGAGAACAGAGGTTAATGAAAAGTCTGAATTTGCTCTTCAGGAAAAAAAATAAAACTTGATGAATTTGACTGGATATAACAAACCCATGAAAAATGAAAGCCAAAGAAATGCGAATATTTTAAATTCAGGGGTAAGACAGTAAAGTGAGTATTTGAAATAATAATGTGGAAGATAGGGACATTAAGGTAGAGGTTCTGGAAATAGCTGAGCTAACTGTTTTGAGGGAGAATAAAAGTGGATATGTAGGGAATAAAGCAATCAAGAGAATTGGTTTTCAACAAATTTAGTTTCAGAGAAATTAAAAACGATAGCTCTTTAATAAAACAGATCTTGCAGAATAACTCACATTTTAGACATAAATGTGAATTTGCGCAGATGAATTTAAAAGCATGGTGGCTGAGAAGCGGCTCATCCCACATGGCTGTGGGGTCCAGTACTTTCCCCTGGACAAGTGGCAGGCCTGCACTCATGAAGGCTTTCACACTGCTGGCTCTACATCCCCACGAATAAATCCTACTTCCTGTTAAAAAAAAAAAAGTGAATTTGACAGATGTTTCCATCAATGATATCCCGTTTTCTGTGTAACACGATTACCATTCCCATTGATGGTTGCTTCTCTGGTACTCTAGTTAATTCAGTCGTATTGTAATTTTAGTGTTTCTTTATTCAAGATACTGCTTTTGACAAACATAACGGAATTTTACAGAAAGTGATGTCTGGTGTCTGCATTAACCTAAAAGTCGCAGAATGTCAAATGGGACAGCCTCACATCTCTTTGTATCTCCGCAACTCTTCTGCCATGTCGTCAAACAAGCAGCCTAAGTGCTTCCTGTCTTCGCTACCAGGACCTGTTTTCTGTGAGAACAACAGCTTCTCCTTATTTGCATTTGTAATCCTAGTGCTTGGCACATAGCAGGTATTTTTAAATGACTATTGCATGACAAATAAAGGCCATATGAGTGACAAGGTGATTTACCTAGTTTGCGTTGGGTTGGTTTGTGACAAGCCTAAACTGGAATCCAGATACCCACAAGACCATGCTCTCATCCTGTACCCTTTTCTGAGGATTTCTTTTAGATCTCAGTACCAGGGAAAGCTTCCCTTCTGAGCTGACTTTAATTTTTATCATAGGGAAACTGTGAATCTTATAATTAATTTGCTTTGGTTGCTAGATGCTCAGAATCTTTTCTTTCTTGATTTTTTTTTTTTTTTTTTTTTTTTGAGTTGAGGTCTCACTCTTGCCCAGACTAAAGTGCAGTGGCACGGTCAAAGCTAACTGCAGCCTTGACCTCCTGTACTCAGATGATCCTTCCATCTCAGCCTCCTTCCATCTCAGCCTCCTGACTACAGGTGTGTGCCACCTTGCCTGGCTAATTTTTTAATTTATTGTAGAGACAGTATCTCACTCTGTTGCCCTGGCGTTGTGAACTCCTGGGTTCGAGCGATCCTGCCTTGGTCTCCCAGAGTGCTGAGATTACAGGTGTGAACCACCATGCCTGGCCAGAATCAAATGTATGGCCTGCCATTAGTACCTTTTAACTTTGTTCTGATTTCTGAGTATTTATAAACTATCTTAAATTATCTTTGGAAAATATAAGGAAAAAACATACATATGGCATATAATATTTGTAGCCTAGTACAGTACCTACAGTCATGAATGACTATATTTTCACTTCATATTTGTAATGACTCATGTTTCTGTTATAGCTTATTGATACAGATTTTTCAAGCTAATTCATTGGAAATTAATTTAGGCCAGGCACAGTGGCTCAGTCTGTAATCCCAGCACTTGGGGCAGCCGAGGCGAATGGATTGCCTGAGCCTATGGGTTCGAGACCAGCTTGGGGAACTTGGCAAGACCTGGTCTCTACAATAAATAAATAAAAATTAGCCAGGAGTGGTAGCACGTGCCTATAGTTCTGGCTACTTGGAAGGCTGAGGCAGAAGGATCACTGGAGCCCAGCAGGTCAAAGCTGCGGTGGCTGGGAGTATGCCACTGCACTTCAGTCTGGATGACGGAGTGAGACTCCCAACTCAAAAAAAAAGAAAAAGAAAATTAATTTAAAAAGTAAGACTCTTGGATCATTCAAGAAAAGAATTAAACTTAGAAAACTTAGAAAAAGCCCTGACTGAGCAGTGGAGAATAAGCAAATATGGCATATTGATATGAAATAACATTATGAAGATATTAAAAATAGTTTTCAGAAAAAGTTGTAATCACGTGGGAAACTGCTTAAGATACATGAGTGAAGAAAAACGGGATACAAAAAAAATCTCAACTATGTAAAAAAAATGATTTGAAGAGAATGGGAGAAAATAATTTCAAAGTATTGATGAAATTTTTTTTCTTAGAGTACACTTATATGGTAGCTGATGAATTATTAAATTACAGATAATTTTTATTTTACTCATACTATTATGTATTTTTCAGATTTTTTATTTTAATTATTAAAAAAATTTATAAAAATAAATCTTAAGATATTTTAAATAACATGGAGCAATAAGTATTCTAATCTGTTAAACAACAAAAAGCAGACTATAAATTTGTATCACAACTCAGTAAAAATACACATGGAAAAAGTGAATAAAAATGGTCATGTGTGATGGCTCACTCCTTTGGGAGGCCAAAGTGGGAGGATTGCTTGAGGCCAGGAGTCCCAGACCAGCCTGGGCAACAGAGCAAGACACTGGCTCTAAAAAAAAGAAAAAAGTCACTGGAAAACATGTAGAAAATATATACCAAAATGTTTAAATGTTGTTACTACAGGATAAAATGTAAGGAAATGTCTTTTTCTTATATTTTTATTCTTTCATTTCTCCAATGAGTTTGTGTTTCTTTTATAATCAGAACTGTCCTTTCAAATAATTTTAAAAGGGCTTCATAAACAAAAGCCTAATAAATGTGGAATATCCAGAGTAGCTTTTCTGCTAGTTATTTATAAACCATGCCTGTTATAAATCTAGACTTCTGCTTTCATTTTTTAAAAAAGTCACTACACATTTTTAGAAAAGAGTTTGTAAAAAGTTTCTTAACATTTTAGCAGAAACTCACAATCCATTGAGCTTCCTAGAATTTCCCAGAAGATCAGATCTAATAGCATCTTCCAGATTTCCTGTTGTATTTAGAAAATAACTATACAGAGCAGACTGTCTAAGGAAAAGACATGTGTTATACTATTTTGTTATCTGGTGACAGGACATAGAAGGGACAATTGATACAAATAAAAAAGATGCTGCAGTCTAAAACTACTGTGAAATTGGAGTAAACTGTTCTGGCAAACAAATTCACTGAATAATTGCTACAGTCTTGAAAAAGTCAAAAAACAAAGCATAAACATCTTGGCATGTTTAACTGAGTTCCCTCTTTTGTCACAGCCAACTCCAATTCTTGGGACACATACAATTCATCAGAGTATAGTTTGATAGAGTTAAAGTACTAAGTTGGGCTAACATTCCCTTCAGGTTGAACATCATCAGGACCTACATTCAGTGAACACATTGTAGCTGGGCACGGTGGCTCACACCTGTAATCCCAGCACTTTGGAAGGCAGAGACGAGAGGATTGCCTGAGCCCAGGGGTTCAAGACCGGCCTGGGCAACACAGTGAGACCTCGTCTCTACAATAAGTCAAAAAATTAGCCGGGCCTGGTGGTGCATGACTGTATATAGTTCTAGCTGCTTGGAAGGCTGAGGCAGAAAGATCACCTGAGCCCAACAGGTTGAGGATGTGGTGGCTGTGAGTGTGCTACTGCATAAAAGATAAATAAATACATATGTATGAAAATGTATTGATTTATTTGAGTTGGAATCTCACTGTGTGGATTGCCCATGCCTGACCGTACAATTTAAAAATCAACAATAAAATGGCGTAAGGCCAAAATATTTGGAAATTCCCCCTTAAGTTTAATCCTACTCATATATATATATTTTTTAAACAAGAAGTTTATTTAAACAACAAGACGCTTGACTTGAAGGGAAAACTATCTAGGATTCTTTTTTTTTTTGAGAATAATTTATTCCTACTTAAAGACAGATTGCCCTACATGTAACAGCTATGTACCAAAAAAATATAAAATCGTCACTGGTTTTACAACGATAAATGAAAAACATTAAAATTCTCCAATTGAACAAGGTATGCAAGGATTTTTTTATGTTGTCTTTTTGTTAAAACAGAGCAAAATAACTTACTGTAATATAAAGATAAGAGCTGAATGAGCATGCCACTAATGGAGAAAGGGGATATTTTCACAGAACCAGTATTTATTCCCATTCCATCTCCACTTGATGTCAATCAAAACATACCACTGACCATTTAGTTGAAAAAAATTGCAATATGCGTGTGCACATATCAGTTACTTTATGTACAATAAAGGAATGGGGAAGGGGAAAATGGAAAAATAAAACTATAGTAGTCAGGATGTGATGGAGCCAAATTGCAGTTTTCTAATTGAGAATGTAATCTTGGTCTGTAAGAACAGTGTTCTGGAGTAACGAAGCAGGTTCCCTTTTCAGTAGACACCTCCTGTCTGCTGCTGGAACACATCAATTGTATCTTCATCCTCCATTTCCAACTGTGCAGGTATCTATTTCATTGATTGGCTGCCCGTCAAATCGGAATCTGATCTCTGCCTCATTGACAAACCCTGTCATTCACAATAGGCTTTCATTAGTTTACTAAGTGGTGTATGCCTCTTAATCTTAAACTGCACCACAGAACCATCCTGCCCTGCCACCTTCAAATTAACATGATCGTTCTCAGTCTTGACTCCTTCCTTGGGCTTTTCGTCAGCCATGGCGAGCGCTGGAGTTTCCTCAGCAGCTGCTTCACAAAAGAGATACCAGGTCCGCACCCAACAAGCACACAAGCAGCACCAGGAGCAGTAGAAGAAGGAGGCGGCAGCAGTGAACGTGGGAGCCACATTATTTTTATGAGCCAGCACCTCCAAAGGCTAGCTTTGTTCAAATTCCTTTTTCCACATTCTGTTCATGTGTAGGAATTTACATTATGCCAGGCATGGTGGCTCTCATCTGCAATCCTGGCACTTTGGGAGGCCGAGGTGAGGATTGCTCGAGCCAGGAGTTCAAGACCAGCCTAAGCAACATATGGAGACCCTCGCTACAAAAAATGATATATACATAAATTAGCTGATAGTGCTGGTGTGCATCTGTAGTCCCAGCTACTAGGGAGGCTGAGATGGAAGGATCACTTTAGCCCAGGAGGTTGAGGTTGCAGTGAGCTGTGATCCTACCACTACACTCTAGCCTGGGCAACAGAGCAAGGCACCGTCTCAAAACAAAACAAAAAACCATTGCATGGTACTTTATACTCCATAAGTTACTTTTATGGAATATGATCTAATTTTAGCCTCACTACATTCCATTTTATTTATTTATTTATTTATTTGTTGCCAGCCTGGGCAACAGAGTGAGACTCCAACTAAAAAAAAATTGGGTTCATCTCTTTTTTTTTTTTTTAGAAAGGTGGGGACGTCGGGGCTCAGTGACTCAATCTGTAATCCCAGCACTTTGGGAGGCTGAGGCGATTAGATTGCCTGAGTCCGCGGGTTCGAGACCCACCCAGGCAACTTTGTGAGACCGAGTCTCTACAATAAATCAAAAAATTAGCCGGGCGTAGTAGCGTGTCTGTGGTTCCAGCTACTTGGAAGGCTGAGGTGGAAGGATTACCAGAGCCCAGCAGGTCAAGGCTGCGGTGGCCAGGAGCGTGCCACTGCACTCCAGCCTGG
>NW_007253390.1:152815-165087 GCF_000164805.1 Carlito syrichta
CCCAAACAAAAAAAAAAAAAAAAAAAAAAGGGTGGGGACTAGTTCTGTACTTTCTGCTTTATTGCGTGTCTTCTTTCAAGCAATTATAATAAAAATGTATTACAAACATACTTGCATTGTCTCAAATGTTATTTATTTATTTTTTGTGTCAGAGTCTTACTCTGTCACCCAGGCTGGAGTGCAGTGGCATGCTCACAGCCACCACAGCCTTAACCTGCTGGACTCCGGGGAATTCTGCTTCAGCCTTCCGAGTAGCTGGAACTACAGTCATGTGCCACCATGTCTGACTAATTTTTTTATTTACTGTAGAGACAAGGTCTCACCATGCTTTCCAGGCTGGTCTTGAACCCCTGGACTCAGGTAATCCTCTTGCCTCTGCATCCCAAAGAAATTTGTTGTATATTTTCTTTTCAGGGTTAATTTGTCCAGACTGTACATAATATATTAGTCAGCCTCATTTTAATAGTGGAAAAGTTTAGGGGAAAACCAGCAAAAATAAACTTTAAAGCATTTCTAAGGAAACAATAAGCTGACTTTAGAATAACAACTCCATATTAGACAGACCTGATCTTTCACGTTACTTGCTGAGAAACACAGCATAAGCAGATCTAGAAATAGAAAACTTGAGTATTTACCAAAAATGATAATCTGTAAATTTCACTATTTGAGTTTGAAGCAATGGAGAATATGATTTTGATAAGATTCTGAATGGTGTTCTGAATAGCATTCATCAATATGCTTGACAGAAACTGAATCAACACTGTAGAGTCAGATGAGCGAAGAACTTGATTCTAGGGAAATTGATCACTATCAACCTAAGAAACATACAATGCATCAATCTTAGAATCTATAGTGGGATACTGGGACCCCAATCCAGATGTAACCCAGGTCTTTCTGTATGTGACCATAGTTTCTGAAGTGAAATATTTAGAAATTTGGAGACTACTTGGTTTTTTGTTTTGTTTTGTTTTTGTTTTGTTTTAAGAGACAGTCTTGCTCTGTTGCCCAGACTATAGTACGGTGTTAGGATCATAGCTTACTACAGCTTGGATGTCCTAGGCTCAAGCAATCCACCCACCCACCCACCTCCACCTTCTGAGTAGCTAGGACTATAGATGCAAACCACCACACCCGACTATATTTTTTTTACTTTTTGTAGAGATGGAGTCTCACTATGTTTTCTGGAGTGATCTCAAACTCCTGGCCTCCAGCGATCCTCCCACCTCAGCCTCCCAAAAGTACTGGGATTACATACACGAGCCAATGTGTCCAGTCTGTTGTTTTTAAAAATCTCCTTTTTGTTAGAATAGGTTTGGTTTTATAAAGTGATCGTTTCATTGCCTCACTAGACACTGTGGAAGATGGGGAAAGAGATGAAGATCTAGAATATATCAAGTATGTATGTGATGTCTACCAGACATGTTACGTATATCATTACATTTATTCCTAAAATAACCCTTTTTGAAGATAAGAAAGAAGGCTCAGAGAAGCCAACTCATTTGCCCAAGATCACAAGTTAATAAGTAACAGAGCACGAAACTCAAACCTAGGTCTAAGTGTATTTTCTTTCTCTGAGACTGCACAGCTTCCTTAAGGAATTAGATGGAAGAATAATGGGACTAGCTGGGTGTGGTGGCTTATGGCTGCAATCCCAGCACTTTGGGAGGCTGAGGTAGGAGGACCACCTGAGGCCAGAAGTTCAAGACCAACCTGGGCAACATAGTGAGACCCATCTCTACAAAAAAATATATTTTTTTGAGTTGGAGTCTCATTCTGTCACCCAGACTGGAGTGCAGTGACCACTCCCGGCCACCGCAGCTTCGACCTGCTGGACTCCGGAGATCCTTCCGCCTCAGCCTTCCCAGCAGCTGGAACTACAGGTGCGTGCTACCACGCCCTGTTAATTTTTTGATTTATTGTAGAGATGAGGTCTCGCCAAGTTGCCCAGGTGGGTCTCGAACCTGTGGGCTCAGGCAATCCACTCACCTCAGCCTCCCAAAGCGCTGGGATTACAGGCTGAGCCACCAAACCCGGCAAAAAAAAATATTTTAAAAGAAATAATAATGGAGGTACTGTGCATCTATTGACAATTTTGGCACAATTCTTTAAGAGTAGAGCACATACTTGACATTCAAGAAAATTATGCTCAGGGAGAAGAGAATAAGACCCAATGACACTGTGTCCCAATTATATGTGACAGTACCAATTTCTGCTTCACCTTGCAAGCAAGAACTCTGATCTTTGGTTTATACAACCTTTCCTGCATCAGCATAGGTTATCGTGAATAACAGTCTTAATGATAAATGATTCCTTTTTATAGTTCAGTATAACAAATTAGGTTCAGAGGAGAGAATCCTTGTGTGAAAACAGAAGGATTCCATTCTGTGGTGCTCTGGATGAAGGACAGACCTGTCCAGAAGTGACTGAGCTACAGTTGGTTGTTCCCATAAATAAGAGTTCCTACTTGGAGACCAAAAACTAGAGCAGAAACCATGCTGAGTTTGTGTGTGTGTGTGTGTGTGTGTGTGTGTGTGTGTGTGTGTGTGTGTGTTTGCTTTTGAGTCAGGGTCTTACTCTGTTGCCATGGCTGAAGTGCGGTGGCATGATCACGGCTCACTGCAGCCTCTAACTCCTGGCCTCAAGTGACACTCCTGCCGCAGCCTCCTGAGTAGTTGGGACTACAGGTTCATACCATCAGTCCTGGATCATCCTCCCTCCTTTCCTCTCTCCTTGTCTCCCTCCCTCCCTCCCTCCCTCTTTCTTTCCTGACGAGGTCTCTCTTTGTATCCCAGGTTGACTTTGAACTCCTAACCTCAAGAAATCCTCCCACCTCACCCTCCCAAAGTGCTGGATTGCAGGCATGAGCCACCATACCCAACCAATTCTGAGATTTAAGAAAATGAAAGCCAGACTTGGTGACTCAGCCTGTCATCCCGCGCCTTGGGAGGCTGAGGTGAGTGGATTGCCTGAGCCCGCGGGTTCGAGACCCACCTGGGCAGCGAGACCTCATCTCTACAATAAATCAAAAATCAGCCGGGCGTGGTAGCACACGCCTGTAGTTCCAGCTGCTCAGAAGGCTGAGGCGGAAGGATCGCTGGAGCCCGGCAGGTCGAGGCTGCGGTGGCCGGGAGCGGCCACTGCACTCCGGCCTGGGCAACAGAGTGAGACTCCAACTCAAAAAAAAAAAAAAAAAAAAAAAGAAAATGAAAATAACTATTCCTTAGAATAGAAAGGATTCCTCTAGAATAGCTCTTTCCTATTTTGACTCTTCAAGTCTAAGATCCTTGATATCTAGATAGTTTGCTGGGCACCAACTATGTACCTGGTACTGGGATACAGTTGTGCTAAAATTCAGTCCCTCCTTTTTTTTGAGTTGGAGTCTTACTCTGGTGCCCAGCATGGGGTGCAGTGGCACATTGCTTATGGCCACCGCAACCTCCTCCTGCTGGACTCAGGCGATCCTTCCACCTCACCTTCCAAGTAGGTGGAACTACAGGCGTGCGCCACCATGTGCTGCTAATTTTTTGATTTGTTGTAGAGACGAGGTCTTGCCAAGTTGCCCAGGCTGGTCTTGAACCCCTGGCTTCAGGCAATCCTCTCGCCTCCACCTCCCAAAGTGCTGGGATTACAGTCATGAGCCACCACATCTGGCCTGGGGCCTCCTTTTAGGGAGTTAACTATCTGGAAGAGAAGAGGAAAAGGTAAACAAAGTAGAGAGATTGGGGGTGGGGAAATTGTTCATCATCCTACAGAACTGAGGCAAGTCAGGAAAGGTTTACTGGATAATATACCAGGTACTATCCTAAGTGTTTTTCCTAAGTTTCAAAGGATGAGTTGGAGTTCCTCAGAGAGGTGCATTCTTAGTAAAATCTCACTTCTTTTTTTTTTTTAATTAATCAATATTTTTTATTATGGTTTTGTGGGGTACATAAAATCTCACTTCTTTAAGATTGGTTTTGGGAAGAGAATTAGAATGTAGAGATCAGAGCTGGACGTTTTCCTGTTTGCCAAGTCTGACCTTTCCATTTCAGGAGCATCAAGCTTGGAGATACCCAACTCAGCTCGTCGTGTGGGCATCTTGAAGGCAGGACTGTGTTTGTTACTTCTTGTGTTTCCACTGCTGACTGCAAAGGTCAGTAAATGTTGGGTTCATTCGTGAATGAATGATTGAATACGTCAACAAATTAATAAATGAAAGGTAGGATCATCAAATGGAAATAAAAACTTCTAAGCAAGACTAAAGGCTTTATCCCTGCAAACTACAATGAAAAGGAAGCAAACCAATTAATAAGATATAATCTTGCTTAGAAAATAATATTCCCCTCAGGAATTTGTAGACTTATTCCATCCTAACTGATGGCTTGCTTCATATAATGGGCACTATTTTAGCATCATCCTTTGCATCCTTCTTCATTTGACATCTTGACTTCCAGATTTTTCCAGCTAAGAACGGAAATCCGAAGAGAGACGGTAAATTATTATTCCACCTCCTAAGGCATTCTGAACTTAGTTTTCCAAGGAGCCATGCCTTTTTCCAGATTGCTGAAGATGAGAATGAGCTCAGGCGCCGTCATGGAGTCAGAACAAAGGCATTGGTAGGGTTTGTAGTGGGCACGACTCAGGGATAAGGCAAAGGACTGGGTAGGGATTAGAAGTAAGGTTCAGGGGCCAGGTGTGGTGGCTCTCCCCTGTAATCAAAGCACTTTGGGAGGCAGCGGCAGGAGGATTGCTTGAGCGCAGGTATTTTAGGACCAGTCTGGGCAACAAAGCGAGACCTCGTCTCCACAAAAAAATGTTTTTCCAAATTACGCTCTTACAAGTAGAACCATGGTATAATTCTTTTTGCACTTGTGCAGGGATCTCCTTTGTATAAATTCTTTGAAGTATTGCTGCGAGAATTTCTTCTTAATTCCTGAATTTGTCCTCTGTTATCTGCAAATGTGATGAGGACCCTTCCCTTCCTAATCCAAGCAGGTATTGCAAGTGTCAAACACTCAGGTTGAGTGTTAACTCCTCTACAAAGCCTTTTCCCATGCCTTCCCTCCTCCCTCCTAGAATTAATTGCTCTTTTCTTTGTGTCTCCAGTGAACTTTATTCAGTTTTCTACAGCAAAGCATAGATAGTACTCTATCATTCTTAGTTATGTATTTGCTTCCCTGTAGAATCTATTAGATAGCAAAGAATAGTACTTGCAAGTTTTACTAATCTGCTCCCACCCCAACACATTTTCTGACACACAGTAGGTCATTATGATTGAGTGAATGAATGACTGAGTGAATGATTGAGGGATTCAATATAGAAACAAGGACAAATTCCCACAGCGTGCCACTAAATCTTAATTTTTGGACTGATTCGAATCTGTTCATCTAAGAACTTTGGTTGCAATTAAGTCATTGGTTCATTTACTTTGTCATTGATCTGCATATTCTATCGGTGTATAAAAGAGTTTCTTTATTCATTTGTTTGCAAAATTAATTGAATACTTAAAATGCTGCAAAGTAAAGAAGTAAAGGCTAGGGAGAAAGATAGAAAAGACTCTAACCCTAATAAGCATACTGTTGGTAGGGAAACTCACCAATATTCCTATCATACTGAGAGAGAGGTCTAGAAAAAATGCTATTGGAATTCAGAGAAGCAAGAGATAGTTTCCATGCTGTGCAGAGATGATGATGGTAGTGAGAGTTATAGGGAATGAGTGAAGGGATGGAGAAGTTAAGGTTTTCATGCTTTTCTAAATTCATTGATTGATTGAGTCAGGGTCTCATTCTGTTGCCCAGGCTGGAGTGCAGTGGCAGGATCATGGCTCACTGCGGCCTTGACCTCCTGGGCTCAGGTGATCCTTCCATCTCAGAGCTGAAACTACAGGTACAAGCCACCCGGCTAATTTTTTCTTTTTTAAAAATATTTTGTAGAGATGAGGTCTTGCTATATTGCATAGGCTGGTTTCAAACACAAGCAATCCTCCCACCTCGGCCTTCCAAAGTGTTCTGGTTACAGGCGTGAGCCACCATGCCCAGCCGTCTTCTCTAATTTTAATTAGATTAACTTAAATTTGATTTGAACCTTGAGATAAAAGTAGATGAATATACAGACATGGGGGAAGAAAATTCCAGTTACATGAGCAGAAGTAGTAGAGGATAAAGAAAGCACAGAGAAGTGGGATTAAAAATAGATTAAAAAACTGAAATCACTATGCATTCAACAACAAATTAAACAATATAGAAGAAAAGCAATGCAACAAATGAAATTCTGAAGAAATTAACATAAAAGAAAATTCAAATACGTGTACAGATATATGTCATGTAAAGAAATTTGTCTTATACTTGGTCAGGAAGATCCAACATTGTGAAGATATTGATTCTCCCCTAAATTAATTAATTGTATGCTTATATATATGTGTGTGTCTATACATATATTAATATATGCATATATATAAATATATGTATAGACACACACATATATAGGTTTTATTTATTTATTTATTCGGAGTCTCACTCTGTTGCCCAGGCTGGAGTGCAGTGGCACACTCATGGCCACCCCAGCGTCGACCTGCTTGGGCTCTGACCATGCTTCCACCTCAGCCTTCCAAATAGCCAGAACTACTGGTGCTCGCTACCACACCCGGCTAATTTTTTTTATTTATTGTAGAGACCAGGGCCCACCAAGTTGCCCGGACTGGTCTTGAACCTGCAGGCTCAGGTGATCCACTTGTCTCGGCCTCCCAATGTGCCGGGATTACAGGCTGAGCCACCGAGCCCGGCCTATATTTATTTATTTTTTGAGACAGAGTCTTGCTCTATTTTCCAGGCTGAAGTATCTTGGCACAGTCTTGATTCACTGCAGCCTTGAGCTCCTGGGCTCAGGCAATCCTCTCACATCAGCCTCCTGAGTAGCTGGAACTACAGGCATGTAACACCACACCAAGATGCCTAAATTAATTATAAACTGTAAAATGCAATGCAGCTGGACATGGTGGCTCATACTTTGAGGTGTGGAGACAAGAGGACTGTCTGAGCCCAGGGGTTCGAGACCAGCCTGGGCAACTTGGCAAGAACTTGTCTACAATAAATTTAAAAAATTAATCAGGCGTGGTGGCGCACACTTACGGTTCCAGCTACTTGGAAAGCTGAGGCAGAAGGATCGCTGGAGCCCAGCAGGGCTAGGCTGCAGTAGCCGTCAGCGTGTCACTGCACTCCAGCCTTGGCGACAGAGTGAGACTCTGATTCAATAATAATAATAAAAATAAATTAAATGCAATCTCCATCAAAATAACAATAGGAATTTGGAGGGGAGCAGTACATGACAGAATCACATTAAAATTCATCTGGGAAAATAAACACATGAGACAGCAATTCCCAGATTGTACTGTACTCACTTGAGGAGTTTTTGCAATCTCAATGCCCAGGTCACATTGAGAAGCACCTTAGGTGACACTGAGAGTGCTCAAGATATTTCTTAAAAAGAGGGGTAATAAGGAGATTAGTTCTACCTCCTACCAAAATATGCTGTAAAGCTACAGTAACTGAAACAGTTTGGCACTGACATGGGTATTAACAGACCGTGGAGTAAAATAGAGCCCTTAAGTAGATCAATGCACACGAGGCATGTAAGATATAAGTTTAAAAACATGGGTCAAAAAAGTATGATGCAACTGACTAGCCATTTGAGAAAAACCTGAATCTGTCTCACTCCTGATCAGTTCCAAATGGTTCTCCTCTCCCCAGCTCTCTTCTTAGCCCCTCTAATCCATTTCCCACACAGCAGCCAGAGTGATCTTCAAATCCATGGTCAGATTCTGCCTTAAACCCTTCATTGCTTTCTCTTCACTTAGAATGAAATTCCAACTTCTGACTGTGCTTCCCAGGCCCAGGACAAGTTGTTCCAGGCTCTCTCCTGTCTCTTTTTTGCCTCTCTCCCTTCCACTCCCTCTGCATGGATGCAGTGCTCTGTGAGTCCTGGAACACACCACACCCTTGTAAGACTAGTTTCCTCTTGTCTTCAGGTCTCAGGTTCACACCACTCTCACCTAGCAGCCTTCCCTGACCCACCTATGTAGGACACTCTCTATCCTATACTCATAATTCTCCGTCACTGCGTCTATCTGGACACCCTACTTACTTCTTTACTAGGTCTTACCATAATTGGTAACTGTCATAACTATTAATTTATTATTTTTTGAACCATTCCTCCTAAGGTCCGTAAGAAAGGACCTTGTCAATCTTGTCACTGCTATAGTCTCAGGATCTAGCACATAGTAGGTGCACAATAAATATTTGTTGCACGAGAGGGCTCTGCCTGAGGCAGAAGCTGGGTCTGAGGTTTAAGAGAGAAACCAGTTGTTTTTGTTCCACCAGCAAAACCTTGCAATTGCTTTGCGCTGATGTAGTGTTACCTGGGAGAGAAGTCTTTTACATCTTAAAGGGTTCTAGTCGGTCCAGGTGAGTAACTACCCCTGTTTAGCAGCTGTATATCCCTAGGGTAGGAGTCAGGGTCCTAAGCTGAACTATTTGCTGAAGCTCTGACCACCCCCACCCCAAATGGGCATTATCAAATCCTTCTTAACTGCTCTTTGCAGTTTAATGGCCGTTCTCCTTGAAGAAAAAAAAGCAAACAATAACAGGTTAGCAGCACAATTCAGATTTCTCGCTATAGCTGATTAATAGAATCAGTTAAGATAGTTGCCGGGCTCGGTGGCTCAGCCTGTAATCCCGCGCCTTTGGGAGGCTGAGGTGAGTGAATTGCCTGAGCCCGCGGGTTCGAGACCCGCCTGGGCAGCGAGACCTCATCTCTACAATAAATCAAAAAATCAGCCGGGCGTGGCAGCGCGCGCCTGTAATTCCGGCTACTCGGAAGACTGAGGTGGAAGGATCGCCGGAGCCCAGCAGGTCGAGGCTGCGGTGGCTGGGAGCGGCCACTGCACTCCAGTCTGGGCGACAGAGTGAGACTCCAACTCAAAAAAAAAAAAAAAGATAGTTGTAAAATGTTTAAGCCAGAAAAATGACTTGAATACCATTTCCCAGTGACGACAGAATAGTTCAGCCCTTCTATTTTACAGTTGAAGAAAATCAGGCCTGGGGAGGTTCCATGACTTGTCCAGGTGCACAGTGAGTATTAGTGGTGGGTGAGGTCTTCATCTTGTCCACATCTTCATGTGCAGATCAGAACCTTTGCTATAACAGTCCACTGCAGCACATTTAAGAAAAATCATTTTGGGTAGGGCATGGTGGCTCAGCCTGTAATCCCAGCACTTTGCAAGACAGAGGTGAGAGGATTACCTGAGCCCTCTGGTTCGATATCAGCCTGGGCAACTTGGTGAGACCTCATCTCTACAATAAATCAAAAAAGTAGCTGGGCATGGTGGCATGTGCTTGTAGTTCCAGCTACTTAGAAGGGTGAGGCGGAAGGATCGCCTGAGCCCAGCAGGTTGAGGCTGCGGTGGCCATGAGCATACCACTACACTCCAGCCTGGGTGACAGAGTGAGACTCCGACTCAAAAAAAAAAAAAATCACTTTGAGCCGGGCTCGGTGGCTCAGCCTGTAATCCCAGCACTTTAGGAGGCCGAGGCGAGAGGATTGCCTGAGCCCAGGGGTTTGAGACCAACCTGTGCACCTGTGCAACTTGGTGAGATCTTGTCTCTACAGTAAATCATGAAAACGAGCCAGATGTGCTGGCATGCGTCTGTAGTTCAACTACGTGGAAGGCTGAGGTGGAAGGATCGCCTAAGCCCAGCAGGTCGAGGCTGCGGTGGCTGGGAATGTGCTACTGTACTCCAGTCCGGGCGACAAGGAGTTGAAACTCCAACTCAAAAGAAAAATCACTTTGAAACCACAGCCCATTCATTATTATTTATTGACTAATTAATTAATTAATTCTGAGTTGGGGTCTCACTCTGTCACCTGGACTGGAGTGCAGTGGCACAATCACAAGGATTATTGCTTACGGCAACCTTGACCTCCTGAATTCAGGTGATCCTTCCACCTCAGCCTCTCGAGTAAGCTGGGAGTAGCTGGGACTACAGGCGTATATCACCATGCCCAGGTAATTTTTTGATTTTTTTGTAGAGATGAGGTTTCGCTATGTTGCCCAGGTTGATCTTGAGCTCCTAGACTCAAGCAATCCAACCACCACCACCATGCCAGGCCATTATTCATTAGCTTTATATGTCATCTGCAAGCAGTGTGTCCAACTCTTTCTTATTTGCTTGATTTTGGAAACCTGAAAAAATAAGTAATTAATCTGGGGAGTTCATTAATTTGGACCTAAACTTGAACTGAGAACTGTCTGCACAAGCAGAATATAAAGCAGGAGGACGGGGCCTCAACGTGACAGACTTGGACCTGACTGATCTTTTCTCGTGCTATTGTGACAGAATCAAGCCTGATGTTAGGAAACAGATCAGTCTGTGAGGATGCTTCTGAGGACCTGGGCTAGCCAAAGGCCTCTTCTGAAAGACAGCAGTGACAGCACCAAACCTAGGCTTTTTGAAGGGGTGAAACAGTCTTGCTCACTGCCCAGACACTTCTCTCCCCTTGTATTCCTAACCAGAAGGATGACTCAAGAAGAGTTACCTATTGGTTGTAGTACCTAGAGCAGGATGGTCTTTGGCCACAGGTGTTGCACAACAAAATAACAACTGTGAGGACCAAAAGGAGGCCCAAACTTTACTTGTACGCTGACTACTTGTATACCTAATCCTGAATTGTACCCCACATTTTTAAAATAAAAAATAATATGAGTCACTGGAAATGCCAAGGAGCACCTGCTTGCCAAGTTCTTATGTCAGACTTTTCTGATTGAACATTTGTCTTTTTTTTTTTTTGAGTTGGAGTCTCACTCTGTTGCCCAGACTGGAGTGCAGTGACCACTTCCGGCCACCGCAGCCTCCACCTGCTGGTCTCCGGCGATCCTTCCACCTCAGCCTTCCAAGAAGCTGGAACTACAGGCGCCCGCTACCACACCCGGCTCATTTTTTGATTTATTGTAGAGATGAGGGTCTTGCCAAGTTGCCCAGGTGGGTCTCGAACCCGCAGGCTCAGGCAATCTACTCACCTCAGTGTCCCAAAGCACGGGATCACAGGCTGAGCCACTGAGCCCGACTGAACATTTGTCTTTAAAATTATATTTATTGAGCTCTTTGGGAGGCAGAGATGAGAGGATTACCTGAGCTCATGGGTTCGAGGCCAGCCTGGGCAAATTGGTGAGACCTTGTCTCTACAATAAATCAAAAAATTATCTGTGCGTGGTGGCACATACCTGTAGTTCCAGCTACTTGGAAGGCTGAAGCGGAAGGATCGCCTGAACCCAGCAGGTCGAGGCTGCAGTGGCTGTGAGTGTGCCACTGTACTCCAGCCTAGGCGACAGAGTGAGACTCTGACTCAAAAAATATGTGTGTGTGTGTGTGTGTGTGTGTGTGTGTGTGTATTTAATATTGTTTTTGCTTTAAAAATATGATATTGTGTTTTAATTATTTGTTTGTGTCAGGATGGAGTACAGTAGCATGATAATGGCTCACCACAGCCTGGATTCCTGGACTATGGTGATCCTTCCACCTCAGCCTCCTGAGTAGCAAACACTATGGTCAGGTACCACCACACCTAGCTAATTTTTTCATATATTTATAAAATATTTTTATACAGACAAAGTCTCATTATGTTGCCTAGGCTGATCTAACTCCTGGGCTCAAGTGATCCTCCCGCTTCAGCTTCCCGAAGTGCTGGCTTTACAGGCGTGAGTCATTGCAGCAAAAGTAATTTTTTAAGTTACAGTGGCTATTATTTTAAGAGCGCCAAGAAAACCAGAACAGATATCACTATTTTAAAAAAGCGTATTTCAACTCACTGTTTCTTAGGGCCACTGCTAATTTAATTGCTAAAGTCTAGTCACCATTATTCTGACTGTTGATTAAAATCAGTGTGACCTTTTTTGTCTCTGTCTTCAATACAAGCACTTTGAATAGAATATGTTTAAACCTTTAGGTCCTGTGCAAAAATTCTATTTCAAATTGCTAAACTATGATAATTCATCCTTAGCTGTCACATGATCACATTTTAGGATCTTGCCACAAAACTTAGCCTTCAACTCTCAATGCTACTCCATTCTCTTTTTTGGTACCAAATTTCTTTATTTGAAGGAATGGTACACATCAAAGAACTGAAGTGGATGTTTTGGTGCAACCTACAGAAAAGGCAAAGGAGCCGGGCTCGGTGGCTCCGCCTGTCATCCCGCGCCTTTGGGAGGCTGAGGCGAGTGGACTGCCTGAGCCCGCGGGTTC
>NW_007253390.1:165107-165801 GCF_000164805.1 Carlito syrichta
CCTCATCTCTACAATAAATCAAAAAATGAGCCGGGCGTGGTAGTGCATGCCTGTAGTTCCAGCTACTGGGAAGGCGGAGGCGGAAGGATCGCCGGAGCCCAGCGGGTCGAGGCTGCGGGGGCCGGGAGCGGCCCTGCCCTCCAGTCCGGGCGACCGAGTGAGACTCCGACTCAAAAAAAAAAAGAAAGAAAGAAGAGGCAAAGGAACCCCGACGTGCATGCAGACGTGCGTGCATTGTCGTGGCGACCGGGAAAGCCAGCCAGTGGCTCTGGGGAAATTCGCCCCAGGTTGAGCGGCTTGGCTCTTTCCCAGGGTGTGCTTGTGGAAGAGAGGTGCTGCCGTGCCAGGTTCCGGGGTCCCGTCTGGCGCAGGCTGGGCTCGGAGTCAGCCGCTTCTCTGATGGATCTCACCTGCTCGTTCAGGCAGTGCCCGGGGAAGCCACGCGAGCGGGGGCCGTTTGTGCCAGGAGCCAGCGTGAGCGCTGCCAGGGGGGACCGAGTCACGCCTTCCTCCACGCGCCACGCGCCCTCGTGGCCGTCAGTCGCCACGAGGCGGTGTCCTGACGTCCTGGGGCAAGATGCGGCCACCCCGCTGGTCTTGCGGCTTTTCATCGCTTTCTCCGCGTGCTCCCTCGCGAGGGTTGGTGCAGAGGACGGGCGGGGCTGCGCAAAGCCTCGGCCTGGCCGAGCGGGGG
>NW_007253390.1:165821-173991 GCF_000164805.1 Carlito syrichta
TGAGTTGGAGTCTCACTCTGTCGCCCAGGCTGGAGTGCAGTGGCACACTCATGGCCACTGCAGCCTCAACCTGCTGGGCTCAAACGATTCTTCTGCCTCAGCGTTCCAAGTAGCTGGAACCACAGGCATGCGCCACCACACCTGGCTAATTTTTTGATTTACGGTAGAGACGAGGACTCACCAGGTTGCCCAGGCCGGCCTCGAACTCCTGGACTCAGGCAATCCTCTTGCCTCAGCCTCCCAAAGTGCTGGGATTACAGACTTGAGTCACCGAGCCTGGCGGAAGACTTACTCTTTTGAGTTTCACTTTCTTAACTGCTCAGTGATCTGTAGGGTCACCCTTGAAAAGAGGGGGGTCCATCGGTACTGGAGGCGTCACGAACCCATTAGATGACAACAGGGCAGACCCAGAGAGCCTGGTGGACTCAAATTCCAAGTGTCTTTTTTTGAGTCGGAGTCTCACTCGGTCGCCCAGACTGGAGGGCAGGGCCGCTCCCGGCCCCCGCAGCCTCGACCTGCGGGCTCGGCGATCCTTCCGCCTCCGCCTTCCCAGTAGTTGGAACTACAGGCACGCGCTCCCACGCCCGGCTGATGTTTTGATTTATCGTAGAGATGAGGTCTCGCTGCCCAGGCGGGTCTCGAACCCGTGGGCTCAGGCCGTCCACTCACCTCAGCCTCCCAAGGCGCGGGATGACCGGCTGAGCCACCGAGCCCGGCTCGATGACGATGTTCTTAACTCTCCTAGGATTTGTTTTCTTCTTCTTTTATTCTCTTTGTAGAGACAAGGTCTCACTGTGTTGCCCAGGCCGGTTTCGAACTCCTGGACTCAAGCAACCATCCTACCTTGGCCTGCCAAGATGTTGAGATTATGGGCCTCGTGAGCCACCATGCCCAGCCACTAGGATTTTTTTATAACATCTTTATTGAACTATAAACACTTTACTCATTTAAACTGTACAATTCAGTGGTTTTTACAATATTCACATAGTTGTGCAACCACGACTACAATTAAAAAAAAATTTTATCATCCAAAAAAACAACATCTGTATCCTTAGCCACCTTCCCCTACCCCTACCCCTGCCCCTGCCCCTAATCCTAAGCCACCACACACGTCTTTCTGTCTCTATAGGCTTGCCAATTCTGAACGTTTTATATAATACGTGGTCTTTTGTGACAGGCTTTTTTCATTACTTAACATAATATATTCAAGGTTCATTCATGTTGTAGCATGTATCAGTACTTCATTCCTTTTTTTTTTTTTTTTTAGTTAGAGTCTCACTCTGCCACCCAGACTGGAGTGCAGTGGCCGCTCTCGGCCACCACATCCTCGACCTCCTGGGCTCCGGCGATCCTTCCGCCTCAGCCTTCCAAGTAGCTGGAACTACAGGCGCGCACGACCACACCTGGCTCATTTTGATTTATTGTAGAGATGAGGTCTCGCCAAGTTGCCCAGGCGGGTCTCGAACCCGCGGGCTCAGGCAATCCACTCACCTCAGCCTCCCGAAGTGCTGGGATTACAGGCTGAGCCACCAAGCCCGGCTCTTTTTTTTTTTTTAAGTTGGGGTCTTGTGTAGCCTGAAGAATAGTTGCCATTCACAGGTGTAACATAGCACACTACAGCCGTGAACTCCTGGACTCAAGCTATCCATCCGCCTCAGCCTCCCGAGTAGCTGGGACTACTGCCATTTGCCACAGTGCCCAGCTGTTCCTTCTTATGGCCAAATAATATTCTGTTATGATATACTACAGACTGTTTTTGCATTCATCAGTTGATGGGCATTTGAATTGTCTCTACTTTTTGGATATTCTTAGTAATGTGACTGTGAACATTCATTCTTGTGGCTATGAACATTAATAATGTGGCTATGGGCATTCATTCAGGATTTTGAGTGGACATGTCTTCATTTCTCTTGGGTATATTCCTAGGAGTGGAATTGCTGGGTCAAATAGTATATATATTTTTTGAGTTGGAGTCTCACTCTTTTGCCCAGGCTGGAGTGCAGTGGCATGTTCCCGGCCACCACAGCCTCGACCTGCTGGACTCCGGCGATCTTTCCGCCTCAGCCTTCCGAGTAGCTGGAACTACAGGTGTGCAATACCACGCCCGGTTAATTTTTTGGATTTATTGCAGAGATGAGGTCTTGGCAAGTTGCCCAGGCTGATCTCAAACCTGTGGGCTCAGGCAGTCCTCTCACCTCAGCCTCCCAAAGTGCTGGGATTCCAGGCTGAGCCACCGAGCCTGGCCTCAAATAGTATTTTTATGATTAAGTTTTTAAGGAACTATTGGACTGTTTTCCACAGTAGCTGTACATTCTTGCCAGTGGCATGTGAGGGTTCTGATTTCTCCACAATCTTTTTAACACTTGTTATTATCTGACTTTTGTTTCTTCTTTTGAGTCAGAGTCTCACTCTGCCCAGGCTGGAGTGCAATAGCACGCTTATGCCCACCACAGCCTCGACCTGCTGGACTCAGGTGAGCCTTCCACCTCAACCGTCCAAGCAGCTGGAACCACAGGCACATGCTATCACGCCCTGCTAATTTTTTGATTTATTGTAGAGATGAGGTCTCGTCAAGTTGCCCGGGCTGATCTCAAACCCATGGGCACAGGCAGTCCTTTCACCTGGGCCTCTCAAAGTGCTGGGATCGTAGGCATGAGCCACCGGCCTATCTGACTTTTTTATTCTAGCCATCCTACTCATAGTGAAGTAGTTTCTTGTGGTTTTGATTTGCATTTCCTTGATGACTAATGATGTTGAGCATCTTTTCATGTACCTATTGGTTGTTTGTATATTTTCTTAGGAGAAATGTCTATTCAGAAAATTTGCCAATTATTTAAATTGAGTTGTTTGTCTTCTTATTTGTCGTCTTAATTTGTAAGAGTTCTTTATATAGTTTTAAAAGAAATCCCTTATCAGTTCCATGATTTGCAAATATTTTCTCCCATTCTGTGAGCTGTCTTTTTACTTTCTTTTTTTCTTGAGTTGGAGTCTTACTCTGTCGCCCAGACTGGAGTGCAGTGGCCACTCCCGGCCACTGCAGCCTCGACCTGCCGGGCTCCGGCGATCCTTCCGCTTCAGCCTTCCAAGTAGCTGGAACTACAGGCGCGCGCTACCACGCCTGGCTGATTTTTTGGTTTATTGTAGCGATGAGGTCTTGCCAAGTTGCCCAGGCGGGTCTCGAACCCATTCACTTCAGCCTCCCAAAGGCGCGGGATTACAGGCTGAGCCACCGAGCCCGGCTTGTCTTTTTACTTTCTTGATGGTGTCCTTGGAAGCACAAATTTTTTAATGTTGATGTAGTTCAACCTATCTTTTGTTGTTGTTTGTGCTTTTGGTGTCTTAAAGAATTCACTGCCAGCCAACTCCAAGTTAATGAAGATTTACTCTTTGTTCTAAAGTCTTCTTGTGTTATTGCTTACATTTAGGTCCATCTATTTTGAATTGATTCTTATATATGGTGTGAGGTTGGGTTCCAGCTGCATACTTTTACATTTAGTTGTCCTAGGATTGTTTTTCTCAAAGACCATTTAGACATTGTAATAAACGACTCCTTGGAACTTTGTATTGTTTGATAGGATATGGCTGATAACAGTGTCTGCTACATCACGAAAGTATCTTTTAAGATCTACAAAAAAAATTTTTCTCAGGCCTTGGTTCCAGGAAACTTTATCTTATAGATACAGTGAGTTTGTCAAAGAGTAGATATTTTTCCTCTGGCAGTTGGGTAGCTCAGACCCAAAGATGCTGTCCATCTCTATGAATAGCTTATGCTTATGGTGGGTATTTTGTATATAGTATTCACTCTGATTTCACCTTATTTTCCTGCCCTTAATGTTTCTTGAATTTTCTCATGTTTTATTTTGATTCTGTTGTAATTCATGCACCCCTGAAGCTACCTCAAACTGTTTTTTAGAACAAAATGAGAGGACGGGCACGATGGCTCAAGTCTGTAATCCCAGTGCTTTGGGAGGTCAAAGCAAGAGGATTGCCTGAGCTCAGGAGTTCAAGACCCATCCAGGCAACTTGGTGAGACCTCGTCTCTACAAATAAATAAATAAAAAAAATTAACCAGGCGTGGTAACGTGGGCCTATAGTTGCAGCTACCTGGAAGGCTGAGGTGGAAGGATTGCCAGAGCACAGCAGGTCGAGGCTGCAGTGGTCGGGAGCGTGCCACTGCACTCCAGTCTGGTGACAGAGTGAGATGCCAAGTCAAAAAAAAATTAACCAGGTGTGGTGGCACGCACCTGTAGTTCTAGCTACTTACAAAGCTGAGGCGGAAGGATTGCCTGAGCCCAGCAGGTCAAGGCTGCAGTGGCCATGAGCGTGTCACTGCTCTCCAGCCTGGTACTTTTTGGTATTTCTTGAGTTTTGTCTCATATTTTGGTTCCTTATTAACATGTCTAAATTTCATACTAGAATTTGTGGGCAAATGACAAAGTCTTATTCACTTTTGGATGCCATCCTCCATGTGAATTCCCTAAAATGTATTTAAAATGTATCTATTAAATGAATGAGTGGATGATTGAGTCCATAAGTGAACAATTGAGCAAGGAATTTGTAGAATAAATTTGACCTAGCTGAAACCTTCTTGATTCCATTTTAGGAGCCATAGGACAATGCCCAGTAGTCAATTAAACCTGCCCACTGGGTAGCATTTATAATCCCATTCATCTGAGTGTCTTCCCATTATATGAGAAAAGCATTTCTCTGTGTGGTTTTTTTGTTTTTTTTTTTTACCACTTTTATCAGAATCACCTGAGGTAGTTATTAATAATATAGATTCCTGAGGCTACCTCTAGGAAGGTGGGAACAGGAACTGCATTTTAATAAAATCCAGGTAGATCCTTTTGTCCCTAATGTTTGAGAAATATTGCCTTGAAATGATACTATTTGGAAGGGGTGTCATTTTAAGTGGTTACTGGTACTTTATGACTAGCTGTGAATGATTTCCAGGTAGAGAAAGGAAATGTGTTAGGTCCCCAGAAACATCAGTGCATGGATACCCAAAAGACACATTGTGTCTTTTTTGAAAAATTGCCTAGGGTTAGTTTTGTGGAGAAATGAGCATAATCTAGTTAAAATTCTATAAACTTGAAGATTCAAGTGAGATGGTGTGTATTATACATTTCATGAATTTTGTTGGCTTGAGGTAAGGGATAGTTATACTGTAAGAGATATGACACTAAAACAATAACTTTCATAAGCAAAGGTTCATTTTTTTTTTTTTTTTTTTTTTGAGTCAGAGTCATCACGGCTACCGCAGCCTCGACCTGCTGGGCTCAGACGATCCTTCTGCCTCAGCCTTCCAAGTTGCTGGAACCACAGGCAGATGCCACCATGCCTGGCTAATTTTTTGATTTATTGCAGAGACCAGGTCTCACTATGTTGCCCAGGCTGGTCTCCAACCCTTGGGCTTAGGCAGTCCTCTTGTCTCCTCCTCCCAAAGTGCTAGGATTACAGCCGTGACCTACCATGCCTGGCAGCAACAATTAATTTCACTGACCTCTCTGTATATAGATTTGAGATGATTAGTTTGCTTTGAAAAGTGGGTGAAAGTATTATTTTGGCAACTTTGTACTTTGATACTGATCCTGAGCCATGTCTGCCTGGAGGCCATTCCAAAGTGTGAAATTGAAGAGAAATACCAGGCAGGTGGCCAAAGTTTTAGAGATTGGATGGAAAGTAATTCTTTTTTCTTTTGACTTGGGACAGTGAAACCTAATTATCTCTTCTGCATTTGAAGATATATTTTTGGCCTACTTTTAAAGTACTCGTAAATGACACTTTTTAACTGGAAACCCCCCAGAACTCTCATATAGAAACCAAACTTTGTAATCTTTATTCTTTCCTTATGTCAGTATGGGTCATTCATGTTTTGAAAGCAGCTTCAGCAAAATCCCCTGGTTTCAATTTTATTAAGATAACTTTCATTCATACTTTTTTGATAAAATATTTCTAAGCCAAACTCATTACCCCAATTCCCCTTGTGTATCCAGAGAAATCCATTGCTTTGGGTCTCAGCTGAATAGACATGCATCTCAGAATGCAAAATACTAAAAAATACCTGAAATACCTATCTTTTGGAACCTCTGTAGTGAAACTTGCTTGAACTTTCCACCAAGCATAAGAAACAACTTAAATGTTCAATGATGGAAACATTGTTAAATAAATTAAGTCTCACCCAAATGATAAAATATTATGCAGCCATTAATTTTTCAAAGCACTGTTAGTGACTTGAAAAATTGTTTATGATAGACACAACTTTAGAAGAAAAGAGTACAGAAACTGTGGCTCCAATTATATAAATATATTGAGATTTGCATACTGAAAATGATTGAAATAGAATAGCCAAAATAGTAATGGAGATGTTCTCTAATTGTATAATTTTCCATGATTCTCGTTCTCTTTTTTATATTTTATTAAATTTTCTAATATTTTTTACCAAAAATATTGTATTTCTTTTTTAAATTACTTTTACTTTATGTGCTAGCAAAACAAGCACTATAAGCAAATTTTGGAGTCTAAACTAGAAACATAAAATTATAATATCTTTCCATTATGATTTCCTAACATGACACCCATCCCCAGGCTACTGGCTCTCACTCCAGTTACAAGTTTCCCCACCTTAGAGTACACAAGTATCACCTGGCATGCCCCACCTCTGCTCCTGGCCCAAGATTTGCTTAAGTAAGTCTGGGGCAGGCCTGGGAACCTGCATTTTATTCGTTATTTTTATTTTTTTGAGTCGGAGTCTCACTCTGTTGCCCAGACTGGAGTACAGTGGCAGCTCACAGCCACCACAGCCTCAAGCAGGACTCAGGTAATCCTTCTGCCTCAGACTTCCACATAGCTGGAACTACAAGTACGCACCACCTCACCTGGCTAATTTTTTGACTTATTGTAGAGATGAGGTCTCGTCAAGTTGCCCGGGTGGGTCTCGAACCCATGAACTCAGGGAGTCCACTCGCCTCAGCTTCCCAAAGTACTGAGATTAATGAGCCACTGAGCCCAGCCTGGAACCTGCATTGTTAACAAGTGTGCTCTGTGGTCTGATGCAGGTGATAAGTGGCCCACTTGATATGTAGTATTCTAAAATCTCCTAATCCCATCCCCTCATCTCAGTTTTCTCTCTGCTTATTGTACCAATTATACATTTTCCTAGAGTGGGGTATGACTTAGACCAGGCTCTTACCTTCATCTGGCAGTGTTGTTAGAAATTTCTAATGAGTTGAGAGGCAGAAGTGAGAAGTAAGTCCAGAGGTTGAGACCAGTCTGGGCAACTTGGCGAGACCCCTGAATCCACAATAAATCAAAAACTTATGTCTGGGTGCGGTGGCTCATGCCTATAATCCCAGCAGTTTGGGAGGCCAAGGCGAGAGGATTGCCTGAGCCCACAGGTTCAAGACCAGCCTGGGCAGTTTGGCGAGACCTCATCTGTACAACAAATCAAAAAATTAGCCAGGCATGGTGGCGCATGCCTGTAGTTTCAGCTACTTGGAAGGCTGAGGTGGAAGGATCTCCTGAGCCCAGCAGATCGAAGCTGTGGTGGCTGTGAGCATGCCACTGCACTCCAGCCTGGTCGATAGAGTGAGACCTTGACTCAAAAAAAAAAAAAGAAATTGCTGATAGAAATACGGACCATGACAGCCATGTGAGAAAGTCGTCGTCAGTCGGGATCAATTTTCCTGGCTATTCTCCTTGTCCAACCTTCCCTCCTCACTCTTTACTCCATTTGTGAAATATTTTCCTCTTTGAAAACTATATGTGGGGTTTCCTTTTTAATAATTGAGCCAGTAGTTGAAAGGTCATATGCAAGTTACCTTGTTTTGCTAAGCCTCAATTTCCTCTTCTGAATAAGGAGAATACGGTAATATCATCTTGTATGGATATGGTGAGGGTTAAAAGTTATAGAAGTAAAATCCTTTTACAGAGTGAGCACTTCGTCAAAGACAATGATTATTCACAGGAATACAGTTTTTGAGATGCAAAAGAAATAAACCCAAATTATAGCTTAATATTATTTTCTTGAGCCCACCTAAAAAAATACAGTGTCTGTGCAAATCAGAATTACTCTGAGTATTGGACTCCATATAATAAGAAACTTATAGCTAGGCTCGGTGGCTCAGCCTGTAATCCCTCACCTTTGGGAGGCTGAGGTGAGTGGATTGCC
>NW_007253390.1:174083-178811 GCF_000164805.1 Carlito syrichta
CACTGCACTCCAGTCTGGGCAACAGAGTGAGACTCCAACTCAAAAAAATAAAAAATAAATAAATAAAAAGAAACTTATTATAATTGTCAGTTTATTTTTCAAAAATAAGTGAGCTCTGTTGTGCTAAATAAAAATATTTTTTATTTTATTTATTTACTTATTTTTGAGTTGGAGTCTCACTCTGTCCCCCAGAATGGAGTGCAGTGGCATGCTCCGGGCCACCTCAGCCTCAACCTGCTGGGCTCCGGCGAACCTTCCACCTCAGCCTTCCAAGTAGCCAGAACTACAGGTGCACGTACCACGCCTGGGTAATTTTTGATTTATTGTTGCCCAGGTGAGTCTCGAACCCGCGGGCTCAGGCAATCCACTCACCTCGGCCTCCCAAAGTACTGGGATTATAGGCTGAGCCACCAGCCTAAAAATATATTTTAAAAATAATGTGGCAGTGAAGGATAAAATATAATGAACTGCTTTTGTAGGTGATTAAACATCCGAATGAAGCTGAGACTCACTGGATAACCACAGATGTAATGATTGTGAGTACCTGCCAGTGCCAAAAACATTCTTATTATTACATGACAAGGAAGAGTCAACAAACTACAGCAGAAGAAGACGAAAATAGTGTTTTTTATTCTCTGTTACTGTGGGGGATGGGGTTGTGATGTAACACACACACATATACACACACACTCTGAAGTTACCTCAGTTGACACATTCTGAAGAACATCCAAGTGTTTTGTTGTCATGTTGCATCATCATTGTGTTGACAATATTTTATTAATCATATCATTGATACTGTGGGTCTTTACAACAGAAGAGGTGACCTTACCTAATTTGTCCAATAAAATCAGCAGGATATGAAAGGACTAATATTGGTATATACTCGAAAAGGCAAATATCCAAGGACTAATACCAAAAATATACATGAGAAGGGAAGAGAAATTGACCAATTTAAAGGGAGAAAAAAATAGAAGGTGAAAGAAAGAACCAACATTGAAAAAAGAATTAAATACAAAGTCAGTACTAATTACAACTATGATAGTATGCTTTTATTCAACAAATAGGTGTCGAGTATCTACTGCATACCTGGCAACGTAATAGACTATATGACAGGACCTCCCTACATTGATCTTTGAATGGAGGAGATAAGGTATATGACACCTGATGTATTATTGGGGGCATTAGTTTGTTTAATCAACAATCACTGAGCGCCTCTGATAAGCCAGGCTTTGTGCTAAGCATTGATGTATGTTTTAAATGATGAGAATACACAAATTATGTGTGTTCAGAAGAGACAGAGCACTTATGGGATTAGGACCTAGATAACAAATCAAGATCAAGATGAGTAGATAGAAGTGAATATTCAAATGATGTCATTCAACAGTGAGTTAAGCAAATACTGTATCTCTAATACAAATGCTTATGTTAGCTGGGTCAGATAAATTTTATTAAAAAATAAAGAGGGAAACATACTTTCTCTCTCAAAAATCTGGTTTAATAAATAAATCAGCCGGGCTCAGTGGCTCAGCCTATAATCCCAGCACTTTGGGAGACCGAGGCCAGTGAATTGCATGAGCCTGCGGGTTCGAGACCAGCCCAGGCAACTTGACGAGACCTCATTTCTACAATAAACCAAAAATTAGCCAGGCATGGTAGCGAGCACCTGTAGTTCTGGCTACTTGGAAGGCTGAGGCGGAAGGATGGCCGGAGCCCAGCAGGTCGATGCTGAGGTGGCCATGAGTGTGCCACTGCACTCCGGTCTGGGTGGCAGAGTGAGACTCCAACTCAAAAAGTAAATATAAATATTTCAGAAAAATTTCCAAATTGAATTTTTTTTTTTTTGAGTTGGAGTCTCACTGTCGCCCATACTGGAGTGCAGTGCCTGCTCCCAGCCACCGCAGCCTTGACCTGCTGGGCTCTGGTGATCCTTCCGCCTCAGGCTTCCGAGTAGCTGGAACTACAGGCACGTGCTACCACACCCAACTAATTTTTGATTTACTGTAGAGATGAGGTCTCGCCAAGTTGCCCAGGCGGGTCTCGAACCTGCGGGCTCAATTCACTCACCTTGGCCTCCCAAAGCGTGGGATTACAGGCTGAGCCACCGAGCCCAGCTCCAAATTGAATTTTTAATGCTGCTTTCATTGCTTGTGATAATGATTTGCTTTTATTTTTATTATTATTTTTTTAAGTTTAGGCTTTATTTTTGTTGTTGCTTTTTTTTTTTTTTTTAATTTGGAGTCTCACTCCATCGTCCAGGCTGGAGTGCAGTGGCACACCTGTGGTCACTCCAGCGTCAACCTGCTGGGCTCCAGCAATCCTTCTGCCTCAGCCTCCCAAGTAGCTGGAACTACAGGCGTGCGCTACCATGTCTGGCTAATTTTTTATTTATTGTAGAAACGAGGTGTTGCCAAGTTGCCCAGGCTGGTCTCGAACCCACAGGCTCAGACAATCCACTGGCCTCGGCCTCCCAAAGTTCTGGGGTTACAAGCTGAACCACTGAGCCCGGCCATGACTTGCTTTTAAATCAAAAGCCACATGTCATTAACTGTCCTAATGTGAAGTTCTTGGCTGTTGTCTTTGCAGTTCCAACAGCCAACACTTTTTTTTTTATATTACAAGTGTCTTAATGTGTAATTCTTCCAGATTTATGGATCTGCCTTGAATACCATAATGTATCTTGAATACCATGAAATATGGTAAGTTAGTTGGCAGAGCACATCTTCAGAGGAGGACAGACAGTCTTAGGAATCTATGCAGGCAAACATACCAATCTGGGGCTTTAGAGGACTAACTGGAGCATTAAATAAGGCAAATAGACAACTAAAATGAAATTATGTATTCACGTGAGATACACATTTTTAAGTTCTACTTTTTAAAAAAATGAAGATGTATAAATGACAAAGCTTATAAATATAGCAACATTCATACCCACTTACCGGGCCAAGGAAGTTCTTTATGTTTTATGTGTTACATCATGATCAATAGCCCATTGGATTTATATTTGGATTTTAAACAGTTGTTTAGTAGAAATTTTCAAAATAGCAGGGCTTTTATCAATCCAGTTCAACATTTATTTATTGAGTGTTTGTTTTGGTACAAAAAGAACCTAAGAGCTCACAATCCAATGGAAGAAGTTGTCACTCAGTTTTTAGATGACTTCAGTCCCTGACTTTTCCAGGTTAAAGGATATCGTCTTTATTTAAAGAACAGCCATGCAGAATTCTAGACCGCCCTTGCTCCTTCCAGCCCTCCTACTACTTGTGGCCAACGCCTTCTCCTCTCTCCACCACAGATACCATTTTCACCTCCCTCAGGAACGTGGTCATCTCTCCATACTTTTATTTAGCCCTTTCTTTCTAGGAATATTCACCTCACTCTCAACTGGACCCTTCCCAAAGGGACTTAAACATGCTCGAGATTTTCTCACCTTACTAAAAACAAAAAGCTTCCTTAGACCTTATATCCGTCAACCTTATCACTCTCTTCCTCTTTACAATCCAGTTTTTAAAGAGTTATCTGTTCTTCCTGTATGTTTCTTCACTTGCTACTTACTCCTCAACTCAGTTGGATACAGCTTCCACCCCGTCACCCCCAAACAGCTCCTGCTAAAAATGATCTCCCAAATGTCATGGGCATATTTAAGGCCTTATCTGTCTTGACTTTCTCCTTGAAATACCTTTCTTTTCTTTCTTTTTTTTTTTATATTGGAGTCTCACTCTGTTGCCCAGGCTGGATTGTCATGGTCCACTCACGACCACAGCATCCTCAACCTGCTGGGCTCAGGCAATTCCTCCCGCCTCAGCCTTCCAAGTAGCTGGAACCACAGACGTGTGCCACCATGCCCGGCTAATTTTTTTGATTTATTGTAGAGATGAGGTCTTGCCAAGTTGCCTCGGGTCTCGAACCCCTGGACTCTTGCCTCGGCCTCCCGAAGTACTGGGATTAAAGGCGCAAGCCACCGCACCTGGATAAATATCTTCCTTGGTTTCGTGATACCAAGGTCCCCTCCTGATACAGCAGGAGCTTCCCAGCAGACTTCCCGGTCCATGCTGGCCCTTCTGCGGTGTGTGCTTCTTTGCCAGCAACAGTAATGATGGTTACAGTACGCAAATCGGGTTATGCCGTATCACCCATTCCTTAAAGCTCTTTCACACATTCCCATGGCTCTTAGGGCAAATATTTAAACTCTGAACATGATCTACTAAGCCCTCTCCAGCTTGAGCCCTCCATCCCCTCCAGGATCCTCTAACACACTCCTTGCCTTCAACTCTGGCCATACTGAATATCAGTTTCTCCAAAACATCATATTCCATTCAGCCACAGCACCTCTGTGCATAGTGTTTTATCTCCTGGGAATACCCAGCCCCATTTTTACTTTTTACCTTTCCTGGCAGATATCACTTTCCTAGTGCTCTAGGGCCTGAACTAGCTGAGGTTCCTGAGGTGGATTTTTTCCTACTGCTGTGCACATCTTCCCTTCACAACACTAATCGAGTGGAAGTCTGACTGAATCCACTTTGAATTATACATATCTTCTTTTTTTTTTGAGTTGGAGTCTCACTTGGTCGCCCAGACTGGAGTGCAGTGGCCGCTCCCGGCCACCGCAGCCTCGACCCGCTGGGCTCTGGCAATCCTTCCATTTCAGCCTTCCGAGTAGCCGGAATTACAGGCATGCGCTACCACGCCCGGCTGATTTTTTAATTTATTGTATAGATGAGGTCTCGCTGC
>NW_007253390.1:178929-181168 GCF_000164805.1 Carlito syrichta
GAATCTCACTCTGTCGCCCAGGCTGGAGTGCAGTGGCACACTCACTGCCACCCCAGTGTCGACCTGCTGGACTCCGGCAATCCTTCTGCCTCAGCCTTCTAAACAGCCAGAACTACAGGCACACGCTACTACACCTGGCTAATTTTTTAATTTATTGTAGAGACGAGGTCTCACCAAGGTGCCTGGCCTGGTCTCAAACCCACAGGCTCAGGCAATCTACTCGCTTCGGCCTCTCAAAGTGCTGGGATTACAAGCTGAGCCACCGAGCCCAACCTCACAATAACTTTTAAGGTTTAGTCCCATATTTCCTCTTTCACCTTTCAGTTTTTTCCCCCACATTTTTCATAAACCTCTCTCACGATTTCTCACTTAACCTCTTTTAAACCTCCTGTCCTGTGTTGTCAGAGACCTTATTTGATAGCATTTAAAATACACTCCACATCACCTTCAAACTATTCCTGAGTATTCTTGAGCCTATGGAAAAATCAGAAATCAAAGTTGTGGGTTTCTCCTTTGTGTGTTTTTCTCCTGCCTTCCCTCTCCCCCAACCCTGTTAGCACAAATTAATGACAATTAGATTACCTATCAACAGTAGCCAGGGATGACCGTAAACCTGCGTGGACTGTTCCCTTCTCTAGGTATTGTTAGATGACTTTAGTAGAAGTTGGATCCAATGCCAGGTACGGTGGCTCACAGCTGTAATATCAGCACTTTGGGAGGCAGAGGCGAGAGGATTGCCTGGGCTTCGAGACCAGCCTGGGCAACTCAGAGAGGCCTCGCTTCTACATTAAATTTTAAAATTAGCTGGAAGGCTGAGGCAGAAGGATCACCTGAGCTTACCAGGTTGAGTCTGTGGTGGCCGTAAGTATGCCACTGTACTCCAGCCTGGGAGACAGAGTGAGACTCTTGACACACACAAAAAAGAAGTTGGATCTGGTAGATGATGCTGTCTCAGTTGTGACCTTGAGTCTGAAGTGCCCCATCAACCAGTTTTCCATGTGGGGCACCTATTGTGTGTCTTCTTAGCCTCTGGTATATATATATTCTTTGAAGCATTTCCAAATTGTAATTAAATACTTGCTTTGTAATTATGTAGTTGTTTAATATCTGTTTTTCCCAGAATTAGTCGTCACAGCTGGATGTTGGCTGCAGCTATAGTGCCTGGCACAAAGTAGAAGCTCAATAAGTAATATTGAATGAATTAATGTAATTAACCGAGGTAGGAATCTGGCAGACTTTCCCACTTGGTTATGCTTTTCTCTGGACAGCTAAATACTCTCATTAAATGCTATCATTGCTGTACATTAAATACTATCATTAAATATCAGTTATGCTAACACTAGCAATTACACTGAAATTAAAACTATGTAATTTAGAGCAACATTTCTAGAAATGTGAAAATGAAGGTACAATTTTCACATAAATCCCCTACTCATTTTGGTAGCTACTTATCTTTCCCATAGTTTTTGCCTCAGGCTGAAGTAGAAGGCATCCTATTTGGGGTCTTCTCCATGTCTAGAACCTCGAGTGGAGTCTTTTTTTTTTTTTTTTTTTTTTTAGGCAGAGTCTCACTCTGTTGCCCAGGCTTGAGTGCAGTGGCGCAATCACCATTCACTGCCATCACGACCTTCTGCTCCAGCCTCCTGGGTAGCTGGGACTACAGGCGCACGCCATCAGGTGGTTTCAAGATCTATCATTATCTTTCCTGAGATTCAAATACAATGATGTTTGAATATTTTCTATATACCAGGCACGATGTTAAATATGTCCCTTTTATTATTTTATTGACACCTTATTATACCTCTCCAAAATGGAGATTATCTTTCTAAACCAAACTCAGCTTTTCTTGGCTTGATTTTTGTGATGTCTTAAACTTTTCAAGCAACTCTTCAAAAGTGCAAGTCTCCCTATTGTGTGTGTATGCAGAAAATGGACATTTAAAAATTTCTTTAAACACCAATTCAATAAAAGTTAAATTTTAATCAGGTGATAGAAAAACCATGTGTGTTTATTACCTCTTGTGAAGAATAATTGTTTCCTAAGCTTTAAAATAAAATAGGGAAGCCGGGCTCAGTAGCTCAGCCTGTAATCCCACGCCTTTGGGAGGTTGAGGTGAGTGAATTGCCTGAGCTCGCGGGTTCGAGACCCGCCTGGGCAGGCGAGACCTCATCTCTACAATAAATCAAAAAATCAGCCGGGCGTGGTAGCGCATGCCTGTAATTCTGGCTACTCGGAAGGG
>NW_007253390.1:181520-199800 GCF_000164805.1 Carlito syrichta
ATCCCAGCACTTTGGGAGGCTGAGGTGAGAGGATTGCCTGAGCCCACGGGTTCGAGACCATCCTGGACAACTTGGCGAGACCTCATTTCTACAATAAATAAAAAAATTAGCCGCTATGATGGTGTGTGCCTGTAATCCCAGCTATTTGGAAGGCTGAAGCAGAAGGAATGCCTGAGCCCAGCGGGTCAAGGCTGTGGTGGCTGAGAGCATGCCACTGCACTCCAGCCTGGGCGACAGAATGAGATTCCAGCTCAAACAAAACAAAACAAAAATTATACCCAGAGCTCCTGGTTTCTATTAATAAAATCCCTCATCAATGCTGTCACTCCATCGTTTATAGTGAGTCATTTGACATTGGGGTGATCTGTGTCCTCCATGGCAGACGTCACATCTTTCTCTTGACAGCATCCTCCAAAACATGCATACATGTGCACACATGTACACACATGCAGGCACATAGGGACATACATGTGCACACGTACACACATGCAGGCACATAGGGCACATAGGGACATACAAATGTACACGTGTGCAATACACATACATATGGGTACATGTGTGCACACACATCCGCCTAACAACCTGGCACAATGTAAACTTTTGAAAATTGTATTAAACCGAGCTAAATTATCTTACTCTTTATAACGCTTCGTTGTCAAAAGAGTTGGTGCTTTCTGTTCTGGGTGCAACTGCCAAATGTTATGGTACTTAGAACTGGGACGAACAACTTAATCACCAATGTAGCAGTGCCGCCGCTGCCTGTGTGTTGCAGTTGACCATTCGCTGAGCACTGAGCCGCCTGGGGTTAGTTCAGTCATTTCGCTAAATATTCCGAACGTGGGGAGTTCTGCTTTTTTGAAGCATTGCAGAGGTGCTGTTCCATCCCTTGTGTTTCTAGTTCTCTGGGAGAGTTCTATTTTTTGGTTTGGTTTTGTGTTTTCTCTTGCATTTTATATCTTGATTTATCGCTGAACGTCTTTTGTGCTTTTTTCTTTTTTTGAGTCAGAGTCTCACTTTGTCGCCCAGGCTGGAGCTCAATGGCACACTCACAGCCACCGCAGCCTCAACCTCCTCGGCTCAGGTGGTCCTTCCGCCTCAGCCTTCCAAGTAACTGGAACTACAGGTGTGCGCCACCATGCCCAGCTAACTTTTTTATTTATTGTAGAGATGAGGGCTCACCAAGTTGCCCAGGTGGGTCTCGAACCCGTGAGCTCAGGCAATCCTCTCACCTTGGCCTCCCAAAGAGCTGAGATTATAGGCCACCATGCCTGTCTGCTTTTTTTTTTTTTTTTTTTTAAGAAAAGAAATTATTTTGTGTGTCTATATAGGTACTTGCATGATACACTGTAGTCCACGGTTGGGCTCCCCTAAAGGTCTTACTGCTGTCTGGCATTGTGCATTGCATCACTGCATCCGTCATTACTCTGTTAAACATATTTCATACGTAAATAAACATGGCTCACTTGGCCCTTGTGGGGAAAAAATTATCTTAGTCTTTAATCTTAAAAGGTACAGTCAGACATTAAAAATGAATAAATTAAAATTTCATGTTTCCTTTGGATAGATGTGAAAATAGGCCGGGCGAGAGGATTGCTGAGCTCAGAAGTTCGAGACCAGCCTGGGCAACATAGCAAGACCTTGTCTGTAAGAAAAAAAAAAAAGATAAAAATAAAAAAGGTGTGAAAGTAAATACTCAGATGGGTAACAGGGTATGCTTTGAATCACACGTCCAGTTGGTATCAGAGCTGATCTCATACACAGAACTTCCCAAATGGTCGTGAGTTTGCTTTGTTTTTGTTTTTACTAAATTGTGTTTCTCTGTTATTATTAACATAAATACTTTAAGTTTATAATGCATTTTATAATGATAGAAAGACATGTATTATAAAATGGTTAGAAAATGACTCAAATAGGAAGGCTGTGGGGCTTATTTGATCAGCCCTATTTTGCGATAGTTCTATGGGGCATATTTGATCAGTCCTATTTTACTATAGTTCTGTCTCTTGCCTCTGAGATACAATGTCCAGTGTTCTAGGATGGAGATAATGTGCCTCAGCCCACAGTGAGGCTGAAAGAATGGGACCGGATAGGTTCTCACTGCTATCATCCTCTGCCTGTTCCTCAGCTTAAGTAAACTGTTCACATATGTTTATCATCTCCTTCGTTCTCCCTCTTTGATATTTCATTAGATAGAAATCTTTCAGCCGGGCTCGGTGGCTCAGCCTGTAATCCCGCGCCTTTGGGAGGCTGAGGTGTGTGGATTGCCTGAGCCCGCGGGTTCGAGACCTGCCTGGGCAACTTGGCGAGACCTCATGTCTACAATAAATCAAAAATCAGCGGGTGTGGTAGCACGCGCCTGTAGTTCCAGCTACTTGGAAGGCTGAGGCGGAAGGATCGCCGGAGCCCAGCAGATCGATGCTGGGGTGACTGTGAGTGTGCCACTGCTCTCCATCCTGGGGGACAGAGTGAGACTCCAACTCAAAAAAAAAAAAAAAAGAAATCTTTGGTTTCCGCACCTAACAGGGATTTTATAATGTTTCGCCTCCACTGAGATCTGTCCCCCCAGATCTGTGATAATTCTAAGACAAGTAAGGCTCCAGGAAGGCAATTCATCTTCTGCTTCCCTTGAATCACCCCTGCACCCAGCACAGTACCACAAACACAGCAGGATCATTCAGGTCAAAACTATCATTACTTTTCACTAAATAGTATGTGGATAAGTGTACAGAATGAAGAGTAAATAGAATACTTGAGATTTCCTACAAAAAAGAATAAGTTTAGACTGCATTTAAAGTCTAAAATTTGATCATTTAAAAAAATTAATTTCATAAAAGAAAAATAAGACCAACACACTACTATTTTTTTGAGTGCCTAAAATAGCTTTAGCTCTTATTTAAGTAACCAACACAAAAGTCTTGGTAGTGATATACATACCTACATCACACAGTTATTTTTAAAAGGGGTGGCAATTAAATTCAGTGGCCAAGCGAGTGGCTTCTTGTGTAAGCTGTGATACCAGGAGCCAAAAGAAGCTGAAAGATGAAGACGACTTGTCATTGCCTAGGAAAACTTGAAGTATAATAAATAATGACATGGAATACCTGCAATATAGAGCAAAATTTTAGACTTATACATGAGAAATCGTGTGATGGAATACAAGGGATGGATGGAAAGGTTTCACGGGGGAGGTAACATTTCAGCTGGACCCTGAAGAATTAGCAGGACTTTGACAAAGGGGAGAATATCCCAGGCACCAGTAGCTAAATAACACCCATGAACAAAATCAATAAAGCCCAAGCCTGTGTTGACATTTCTGTTCTCAACTGGATGGTCACTTCAGTACCTGAAGAGTGTCTCTCTTTCTTTGAGTTGTTAATCTGAGATTGTGCTTCTGAGTAAAGATATTTTTATTTCCAGAAGTATCGCCTCTCAAAGTAGAGATCAGCCACTGTCACTGAATTATAGCCCAACTACTTCACATGAGACTAGTCCTAGGTGAGTTGAAGGCCTAGGGAGAATTTAAGTGTGTGTAAATTCCTAGGAATTAAACAATTTAGAAAATCTCATCCATCACATTGAAAGGCAGAATGCCCTATAGTAGCAAGTGCAGAGGCGCTAGAAGAGATGATTGGGACTGGGTTATGCTAACATAGAAGCTTGTTTCAATTCATTATCCTTTCAGAAACTTTCATCAACTATTCTTAAGGCAATAGACTCTGTTATTGCCTGCCACATAGCAGGTGCACAATAAATATTAAGTAAATGACCAGACTTTTTTCTCATGGCTTTTCCACCCTCTCTGTAATCAAAGCTATTCAAATATTATATAAATGTACCTGCTTTGAAAAGTCAATTCTACATGTATTTAATGCCTCTTATTTCAAAGGATCCATACTCTGTGTACCTCTTCAGTTTGCAGGATACTTTTTCATACAATATCCTATTTGGTTCTTACAACAATCCAGGGGGATTAGTAGGATAAATACCATTACTCCTATTTTATAGATGCTACTACTGAGATCCATGGAGGTCAAGAGACTTATTCGAGGTCAGAGAACTAGACCTGGACTTAACCTTAAACTTGCTTTCAATCTACTTTTCAGTGTTACACAGCTTCAGGACAGTAGACCATTCTTTTACTAGTCTTGCTTAATATTCATTGCATCAACCATATTAATGTAACATTTTACGTAACAATTATTTACGTCTATCTGTCTATCTATCAAGTAATCATCCATTTCTCTGTCTATGAAGAAAAGACTAGATATAAACAGAAAGTAAAAAAAAAGTTGCATTTAGTTTTCAAGTATAGAAACAAAAATGTTTTAGAGAAAATTCTAATTAGGGAGCATTGGTTTGAGCTTAATATTATGGTAATATTTGTGAATATATTACAGAACAGTTAGAAAAAATTTCTAGCTACATACCTTAACATTTTTCAGAAATCACTTCTAGACATTGCTAGAATTGGATCAATGACTTATTCCTGTGCATAAACGGTTTGCAGTGCTAATTGTATTCATGACATAAAATATTCTCAAGTTTTCTTAGGCCAATGGACTGAAAACAAGGAGCCTGACTTCCATTTCACAGATCTAAATAATAATTTGGTGGCTAACTCATTACAGGGAATGTGGTAGTGTAAAACAGCCATAGTACATCTATCCTGGAATTTTAGGGTTCCCATAGAATCCCTCCATGATTTGTTTATGATGTAGAGATGATTGACTCTGTCAGTTACTAATAAATGGTAAATAAAAAAGTAACCTGTGATATTAAAGTACTACATTAGCTACATTGTGATTAAATTACAGTAACACCACCAGCTATAAACCTTTATAGAATCTTCTCAACCATGCAGTAATTCTCCTAACTATACTATTATGTAGAGCACAAATATTTCTTTGTGAGTCCAAAGCAATACATCAGGGAAGCGTTTACTGCTGAAGCTAGATTGAGAGTAAATGCATCTTGGGTTGCTATGAATAAAAGCTCTAGCTTCTCATTACTTTATGACAAGACACAGAAATTCACTTTACTTTTCATTTAAGCTTTTCGGCTTCCGTTTATAGATGTATGCCTTCACGCTTTTATTCCCTTCCTGCTGCAGCCGTACGTAATAAATGATTATAAATTTTCACATTTGACCACCTCTCTGCTAGTCTCATGCTTAATGCACAAAGTTAGGAAGCTGCAGGTAAAATTTCACAAACACTTTTATTTATGATGTTGTCCTTGGTAACGGAAATTTCAATGTACTGAAATGAAAAGTATGATTAAAGGGATACGACGTCCTGACAAGGATAGTAGAGGGCAGCCTTCTATTTCCTACTGAAAATATATAATACTTTTTTGACATCAATTTCATAGAGAATAGACATGGGTTAGTCATGGCAAAAAAAAAGACACAAACATGTTTCTAACTTCAGTATTCTTGAATTTTTCCTCTTATAACTTATATTACAGATATCTTGTCTGAACGGATGAGCTTCTGAATTGAAAAATTCAGAAAATTCAGGAAATTAAGAATTAAGGATTAAGATTAAGGAAAAACAGAATTTGGAACAAAAGAGTTCTTTTGTTGGGAAGCAAAATAAGTGGAAAAGTACTGGTTTTTCCCAACCTGTTTTAATTATTTCCATAGCTGATTTTATGATTACAACTCTCTATGTAGGGGGAGAGATGATCAAGAAAAATTGGAAAAGTTAGAAGCATTCATAAAGAAATAGTTATTTAGCTTCTTGTGTATTTCCCCAAAATTGTCATGAAGGAACAAAAGGCAAGCCTTGTGCATTTACTATTATAAACTTAAATGTCTTTGAGTGTTTGCAGCCCTATGATTTCCCTTTTCTCCTGTAAGTTAGAGAGGAAAAGAAATTAAACCATGGGTAGGACTTTCCCTAGTAAAGTCACTCCTCAAATAAAATTCTGCTCTCCAAAGTATGGTTTCTGTGCCTGGAAATTAGAGTTGCTTGAGACATACTAGTTTCACCCACAGGTCTTATTCTGGTCTCCAACCAGTTAATAAAATGTGTTACCAGGAGATTTGAGTTCAAGGATCACGATAACTCCTTCAGCCTTGTCCTGCCACAGCAGGGCGTGAAAGCTATTTCCTACTCAATGGAAGAAGATATAACATCTTGATTTCAAACCCCTGGAAATAAGATATTGTGGAAATTTAAAAATACATATCCTCTTGATTTCACATCTATGGAAATAAGAAACTGGAAACTTCCTAGGTAACAGATTTAGCTATGTTATGGCCAATCTCTGGGTGTTAATAGCGGAATTATCATGAGGATAATCTTTGTCTGTAGCTTCAGTGCCATCAATTCACTCACAATGTATTAAGTGAATTTCTACATTCTGCAGAGTGAGCCCGGAAAAGAGGGAAGACCCACAAAAAGCGACAAGCTTAGTGCCTGTCGTCCAGGAGCTTACAGTCTGGCAAAGGAGATAAGACTCGCACAACGATCGCTAAAATTGCATCACCAAATAATCAGAGCCAGATGAGGAGAGAGGTACATTTCACGAAATTATGCTGCATGGGAAGGGCCACGTGCAACTGCCATCTGGTAGTTGCAGGGTGTTTGGGTGGTCTATTCGTCGGTCTTAGTTCATGAGTCGGGCAGAGGTCAGTCAATTCAGTAGACTTGAATGCTGCCGGTTAAGGACCGAGAGCTAAAGCCCCTGCAGTGTCCTTGGTGCCACAGACAGATCCAAAGCACAGACGGAACAGAAGAGGGAGTAAAAAGAGGGAGAGGAATGGGTCTGGAGACCAGGAAGAAAGACAGCATCAAAGGCTCGATAGCATTTACGTGATGACACAGGGCATGTTAAAAAGATGCCTGAAAGACACCTTGCTAGTTTTGCATTAATGAAAATAAGAGGATTTTAAAAGCCAAGGCAGAGGGCTTGCTCCGAGCCACATGTCCACAGTCATTACATTTTTAGGAAAGTATTCCCCTCGTGTGCAGTCTGTGCAGCATTTCAACAACCTTGCAGCTTTCTTCAATAACAGTGCCTACAAATACTTTCTGACAGCTTCCATTTGTTGCTCAGCCATTGCAGAACCCTGAAAAATATATTATGTCTCATGTCAGTTATAAAAATAACACCACAAATTATAACCAAAACAAAATTACCCAGTAATTATCATTTAGATGTCCATTTTAATGCTTTTCAGAGTTACCTTTACTTTAGTCTGCTTTTATGAGCCAAACAATTTAGCACAAGGCACACTGGGGGGGCTATTTAAATATTTCTCTTTTTTACAATGTGCAACGATAATATCTGAAATCTACCATTCGGAGCACTCTGTGACCGCCTTAATCTCAAGAGCACTTCTAAATACATCGAATACTAACAGCCATGAATTTGACAAAAATAGGCATAGTAAACATGTGGTATCAATTATGGGAAAAACTGAACAAAGGTTAGAAGAATAAGAACAGAGCTCACACTTTCTTTTAACTTGTTAATGTCTCTGACCCTTTTGTACAAAAATCACTTTAATCAACATTATATACATTTCATTGTGGCTTTACCATTTAACAGCCTGTAAAAAATGTTTGGCTATCAATTATACACATCAAGTTGATATGCTGCAGGACTAGGGGTCATTACACTGGCAATTAAATCTGAGAGGGCTTGAGCAGACCCACATGGTTAGCAAGCCTTCCCCTCTCCACCCCACTGAGCCTTTTTGAAGCTTCAAGAGATGAGGAAGCTTAATTAAACTTATCAGAGACCTCTTTTCCCATCCTAGAAATTGAAGAGCCATCATCATAGGTATAGTGAGGTTTAAGTCTAGGGTCTTCTTTATCCCTTTACACTTTCCCCTCTCTCCCATGTACTCACATTTCCATAGCCACACACACAAACTTCAATAAAACAAAATGTGTTAAAAACAGATTCTTGACTTGCTTTGGGTCTCATCTGAAGCCAAAACAGTCATCCAAATCTAAGTAGGCCACTGATGTCTGCAGTGCCGATGTAAGATATGGGTCAGTGCACACAAGTGCTCCATTCATAATCATGACTGAGAGGCGGCATCACTGCTTACCTCCTTTTAATCTTATTTGAAAGTTGATGGGATGAACGATCTAAAATGATAAGATATTCTCAATTAAGTGGTCTCGAACTGGTGTAGCTTTAGACCCAACTCAACAACCTGAATCTGCCTTAACAAGCCCCATAAAGAAAAAAACCATCTATTGTCCAGCTGTGTTCATGGATATTAAACGGCCCTCTGTATACATCTGAAGGCTATAAAGGTTAGAGCTCAAAGCAGGTAAATATTTAGCTGCTTCTGTTTTACTTCACAGATTCTTCCCTTCCTTCCCTCCTTCGCTCCAACCTTGTACTCTCAGATTAGAGGATCCAGCCACTGGATCTCCAAGCAGACTTTAAAAGACCACTCTCCACATTCATTCATTCATTCAACAAATATTTAATGAGTGTCTACAGCCTTATGTCAGGTGCTAGCTTCATGTAATCATATGGTGTGTTAGAGTCCAATTCATCTTTCTATGATATGGTACCAAATTCCAAAAAGCCTCCCTTTCAGATTGGGCAGTCCTGGGAATTAGGAAAAAAGAATTCCAAATGCCAGTTAAGAGCAGCCATCCCATCTCCAGCTTTACAGGAGCTGGGGATGGTGGGATTTTGATATTCACAAACCCATTAAGATAGAACTTTCAAATGCCATGACTTGGCCGGTACACGGAACAGTAAGGACACTCATATGTTGAGACAGTGTGCTGTGTGCAAGAGGCATTAGGGGATAACTGATGCATTTTGATGGTAACAGTGTTGTCCTGTATAGTCTCTGCCTCCAGGTGTTCAGATGTTATAATAAATAGTGGTTTGTATAGCAAGGGAATGAGAGAAAGCATATAGCCATATCTTTCTTCATATTGTACTAGTTTATAATTTGTACACTTTTTGACTTTGTTCCTTGTGCTTGTTTTTGAGGCAATACTCAACATTACTAAACTAATGAATAACACTTTTTTGTTGGAAGACTTTGTATAGAAGAATTGGAAATACTATCTTCCACCTAAAAGTTTCCTTGTCTTTATTCTGTTCAGGTAGATGCCAACATAGATCAATTTTCTGTGGAAAATAGGTATTTTATTTGTTTTAGGAAAACTTTTTGAAAAAAATTATTCATCGCTTCTCGGCCTTTTGGCTAAGATCAAGTGTAAACAAAATTATTCTTGGGCAACCCCCTTGGGTCCCCTCCAACTCTGGGAGCTTTTCTGTCCTCTCAATAAATTCTGCTTTCTCAAAAAAAAAAAAAAAAATGATTCTTGTTGGAGACCTGTTTGTTTGTTTTTGAGTTGGAGTCTTACTCCGTCACCCAGGTTGGAGTGCAGTGACACACTCATGGCCACCACAGCCTCAGCCTGCTGGGCTCAGGCGATCCTTCCACCTCAGCCTTCCAAGTAGCTGGAACTACAGGCATATGCTACCACACCTGGCTTATTTTTTTATTTATTGTAGAGACGAGGTCTCACCAAGTTGCGCAGGCTGGTCTTGAACCCCTGAGCTCAGGCAATCCTCTTGCCACAGCCTCCCAAAGTGCTGGGATTATAGGCTTGAGCCCCGTGCTCAGCAGACCGAACTGTTTTTAAGTTTCTGTTTGCTTGTTTTGAGTCGGTGTTTCACTGTCGCCCAAGCTGGTGTGCAATTGCAAGATCACGGCTCACTGCAGCCTCAACCTCCTGAACTCAGGCGATCCTTCTGCCTCAGCCTCACGAGTAGCAGGACTACAGATGCACGCCACCATTCCTGGCTAATTTTTTTATTTTTTAAATACTGTGTTGGGATGAGTTCTCACTATGTTGCCTAGGGTGGTCTCAAACTCCTCTACTAAAGTGATCTTCTTGCCTCATCCTCTCAAGGTGCTGGGATTATAGGCACCAGCCTTCACGCCCAGTCTGTTTTTAAGTATTGTACTTTTAAAAATATCAGTATAGAAGAATCTAACAGTCTCACACTGTTGTAGTCTCCTAATCATACCTTTGTGGACTTAAAGTAGTTCTATGCATCCCCAAAAGTATCAAAGTAAATGGGAGACACTAGCTGGCAAATAAATTAGCATGCCTATTTTCCAATTTAATACTGATTAGATTTTGATGTTCGGTAAAATTGAGATTCTATAAAACTTTAACTTTCAAGCAAAATGCAGCAATCATATATTCATTGATTAGATTTTATTACAAACAATACTCCATGGTTTTATGCAAAAAAGTATTACAAATTTCCTACAAATGAATTTGGAATATTTCAATTGGTTTAAGAAGAACCAAAGAAAGGAAAAAGTCTAGATTAGCTTTAAAAAATCTGAAAAAATGTGGTCATAGAAACAAGGAGGAAAAGGAAGTTTCTGGGCTCTTTTCTCCACTCCAGGAGAGATGAAGCATACGCCCGACTTATGGCAATGCATTGATCTGACTCCAACCTGAAGTTACCAAGGTTTTATAAGGCTGCAATAAAGCTTTCTTTGCATTAACCAGCCAAGCACATAAACATTTTAATGAACTGTTTTTACATGGTTCATTGGGCAGCTACCAGGCTACTATAATACAAATCACCACTCTGCCACATCCTGCTTTCTCATGATGGCTGTACTTTTTCAGTTTACCAAATGCAAATTGAATATCACAGCTATGGAGCTTAATCAAATACTTGACTATTCGAGCATGGGAAACTCTCAGCCTGGAATTTACTGTATTCTGGGATAGTCTGTTCAAAGGACTGAGTCTCAGAGAATTTTGGCTCTCAAGCTTCCAAAGCAGAAGTGAAGTTTATTGTGATAATTGTTGAGAACACTAAAAAATAAAGCCCTCCAAGTCACCACTCTGTGTTGAAATGGTTTTAGGCAGTGAGTGACAGTGTCACCATGAGGAGCAAGTAACTGCATCACCATTAATCATGGAAGAGATGGTGTCCCCAAACTGATATTTCTTTTAGTGACCTGAAGGCTTGAATAAATTATTAAACTCAATACCAATGCAGATCAAATCTCCTTGGAATAATTAAGTATCATTACTGACAAACATTTGTGTACATTCTAGTCAACACTTAAAGTAGCACTAAATTATCAAATATTTGTTATGTATTCTGAGAGCTGTATGACACTGTATGTATTTTTAAGATTAAAGATGAGCCCAACACATAATTTAATCATGAATGCAAATTATAAATGAATATTTAACAAACCATACCACATTTTATGTCTTAACATCTCTTCTGCCAGTGGTATGACTGAATGAAAAATGGCTGTATGATGTATTGTCCTGCTGCCTAATGCCGCGGTGAAAACAAGGTGTTTTCACCTTGATGCAGCCTTTAAAATAAATTAATTTGCTAACATTTAAAAATGCAGTGTAACAGATGACATAAAACATTTATAAGACAGTTTATGAACCAACCAACCATGTTCTAATCCAATAATATTTATGAAGACATTTTATTTGACTAATCATGTCATGGCTAAGATTTGGAAATGTTTGTTTTTCAAGTTGAGTCAAAACTTTAAAGGGTACTAGTGTACCATAAAGATGTTATATGGTGTTAATATAACTTGAGTATTAAAAACATAATGAATTTGCTATTTATGAACCATTAAGTTTTACCTCACCCCCCAGAATAAATTTTATATCATTACAGACCTATTAATACATCCTCTCCTTTTTTTCCTTCCTCCTAATTTACCTTCGCTAAGATATACAAATTCAAAAGCCAAATTTATAGATACATAAAGATAATCAGAACTTTCTTTGTTCGGGAAAATTTGTGGCCATCAGGTATGAAATGATGCTTTTTTTAACTTTACATTTTCTCTATGGTTATCACTTCATTGTTTTTTAATAAGCCAGGAATCACCCTCCATATATTAGTCACATGGGTCAGACAAGTAACTTCACTCTAGTAGGAGTTTTAGCTTCTTTGCTAAACTAGAATCTTAAAAGAAAGTTTTCTCTCTGTTATTGAAAATTAAAGAACTTTAAATTTCTCCAGCTGTGCACACCATTTAAACTCAGTGATCCTGGGACTATATCATAGAGAAAATTCTAACTCTTAAAACGTTTGTATTTACAAATGCATTTGCCAGTAAAATGCCGGAAATAATCTTTAAGTCCAGCTATGGGGTGTCTCTGGACCACCTGCTGGGTGGAGTATTATGTAGCCATTAAAAATCTTGTCTTTGAAAGTGACATAAGCCAGGGACACTTCATGGTCTCACTGGTACATGCAAACTTAAAAAAAGAAAGAAAGAAAATGTTGATCTCGTAGAAGTAAAAAGCGAGCAGAGGATATTAGAGGCCAGGAAGGGTAGAGGGGTGGTGGGATAGGGAACAATTAATTAAAGGATACAAAATTACAGCAAGATAGGAGGAATAAGTTCTAGTGTTCTATAGCACTGTAGCATGATTATAGTTAACAGTAACGTATAGTTTCAAATACCAAGAAAAAGGATATTGAATATTCCCAGCACAAAGAAATGGCAAATGTTTGAGATGATGGATATGCTAACCACCCCGATCTGATCACTTTACATATATTGCAACATCACTGTGTACCCCATAAATATGTAGAATCATTATTATTAATAATTTATTTATTTATCTATTTTTTAATCAGGGTCTTACTCTGTCACCCAGGCTGGAAGGAGTGCAGGGGCACGCTCATGGCCACCGCAGCCTTGACCTGCTGGGCTCAGGCGATCCTTCTGCCTCATCTTCCAAGTAGCTGGGACTACAAGCAAGTACCATCGCACCCAGCTAATTTTTTTTATTTATTGTAGAGACAGGGTCTTCCGCGTTTCCCAGGCTGATATCAAACTCCTGGGCTCAGACAATACTCTCACTTCTGCTTCCCAAAGTACTGGGGTTACAGATGTGAGCCACCATGCCCAGCCCCATAAATATGTGTAATTATTATGTGCCAATTAAAATAATTTTTAAAAATCTTGTCTTTGAATTATATTTAAGACCATAGTAAGTGCTATGCTTAAAATATAACATTAAGGGTAAAAAGAAAGTAGAATAGGAAACAGAATCTGGTACTTGAGGATAACTACATCAAAGTAAGCAAAGTCTTGACATAAGAAGATGACACTAAAAACAAAGTATGAACAGTTACTTCATTTATTATCAATGAAGTAATATATGTAGTTTATAAAATCATTTAAAACAAAATATTTTTAAAGATAAAAGTTTGATTTAACATTGATTACTAGCCTAGAATATGCATTTTCTTCACCTTTCTGCCTTCCGTAAAGTATTTAGAAATAGTCTGGATTTAGTCATGGGCTTACATGTTACTGTTCTTAGAGGAACTCTTTCATTGTCATTATATATAATTGCTTCTGTCCCAAGATGAAAGTGGAAAGTCACTGCAATAAAGAGAATGATAGATTAGTTAAAGTGACAGCAGCAGACAACATAAAAAGGATCATCTTAATTGTTTTAAAATGGTTTGTTTCAAGACCACATTTATTGGCCATTTGTTTTCTTTTCTCTATTCTCCGTGCCACTGTTTTTCCCCATCCAGATATTTTCATTTCTTCTGCAAAGCTGAAGACTGAAACTGTGGTATTAGGTGATGTTCAACTGATGTCCTCTTCCTCCAAGGTCCTCTGCTTCCCCATACTTACCTATGATAAAAGTTTCCCTCAGTTTATAAGAGGATGGATAAAGTGAGGACTGAAAGGAAGGAAGGAGCCAATCACTTTAAAAAATTCAATTGAATGAGCAGATTTTAACAATTCCTAGATTTTCCTCAAACAGGAGAATGGACGCCTGCTGTGCTGATGCACTTTTATTCATTCATTCATTCATTCATTCACTTTTAGTCAGAGTCTCACAGGCTGTAGTGCAGTGGTACAATCATTGCTCCACCTCAGCCTCAGCCTCCTGGACTCAGGTGATCCTTGCACCTCAGCCTCCTGAGTAGCTTGGAGGCTACTCGGCACCATCTGGTTAATTCTTTTAATTTTTTTGTGGGGACAAGGTCTCGCTATGTTGCCTAGGCTGGTCTTGAACTACTGGGCTCAAATGACCCTCCCACCTTGGTCTCCCAAAATGCAGGGATTATAGGCGTGAACCCTGATGCACTTCTAGAACAACTGCACCATTCTGGCTTGGTAAATCAAACGACAACAGAGACTGTGGAATTCTGGTGAGAATTCAAAGAAGTTACCACAGGTAACATGCTTTGCACAGGCTGGCCACCTAGTAAGTGCTCAGTAAATACTAGCCAGCATCTTCTGCATAATCGCCAGTATCAGAAGTTCCTGCTATTATTTTCTTGCCTGCAAGGTCAAAAGGGAAATCACAGTCTTATCCCAAATGATAGAATTTTTTACTAACTCTGTCATCAACTTATTTTCTTTTTAAAGCTCAAAACACTTTCACAGAGGGATTCTATGCTTTAAAAATTCAATTGAATGAGCAGATTTTACCAATTAGAATTTCTGAAAGTTGGATCCTTTTTCAGAAGTGCTTATAAAACTGTTAAGCAAAACAGATAAATTGGAATGAAAGATCTGTTCGTACACATTTAGTAAGACCACTGCTGGCTTTATTTATGACTTCAGAAGTCAGAAATCCGGATAATATCCAACTCCTTCCACACTTTCAAAAAGGAGAACACCCACCTGTATCAGAATATCACTGCACCCTGATCTTATTTCCTGTGCTTCAATAGCCATATCTGATTACATGGTATTACTGTGTTACTCATCCAATATCTTCTTTTTTTTTTTTTTGAGTTGGAGTCTCACTCTGTCGCCCAGGCTGGAGTTCAGTGGCTGCTCCCGGCCACCGCAGCCTCAACCTGCTGCACTCCCACGATCCTTCCGCCTCAGCCTTCCAAGTAGCCAGAACTACAGGCATGTGCTACCATGCCCGGCTAATTTTTGGTTTTTGATTGTAGAGACTTGGTCTTGCCAAGTTGCCTGGAAGGGTCTCGAACCCACAGACTCAGGCAATCCACTCGCCTCAGCCTCCCAAAGTGCTGGGATTACAGGCTAAGCTACTGAGCCCAGCCTCCAATATCTATTTTTTACCTTGCAATAGACCCATAGAAGGGACCGGGACAAGGTTTGACAAGAGGGAATATTCCTTATAAATGCCTACCCTAGGCAAAGGAATACTTTTCAGGCTTAAAGTCAGTGCGGGATTTGGCAGATGGAGCCAAACGATCAGCTGTGGGAGTCACAACAAGATGGTGTCAACCCCAGAACATGAGGGCCTGGACTGAGCACAGCTTTCTTAGTTGTCTCAGGAGCCACCTAGAAAATAGAAATAGGAAGTGAATTTGCCATGTTCCCCCTGCCAAGTAGCAAACTTTCAAAATGCTTTTTGTCTATACTTGAATTCGGATATCCACTTTTATGTCATCAGTCTGGGGCACTTACAAAGTAGCAGCCACTGAATTGTATAAAGGCCTTGATAGCATCTTGCTAAGCCCAGTTCCTCCCTACCCCGCCCACCCACCTCCTTGGACGTGTGGTACACACTACTGTGCCATAAGCATCAAGCATTTTCCACTTTTGATTTTGTGCCTAATCATAACCACGATTCAGATCACTAAAGTACTCTGTTTCATTCTAGAAGTCACCAATTTTCCTGTACACCATATTCAATGATGGTTCCTTTTTTATTTCTCAGAGTGGAGGAAGAAGAGAATCACATGTCAGATGTAGAGTTCCCACAGAACAGACACAGTGAGTTTCATGGCTACGACATGGTCCCTTTGCCCAGCGCATGCATAGGCAAAGCTGCTCTGCAGAAGTGACAATGAGCTCTGCCTTTGCACATGTAACTCCACGAACGAGGGGAAACAAAACTAATTCCACCCAGAGGTACAGACAAAGAAGAGCACCCTCCCAGAGGAGCCCGCATGATAAGTGGCCGCCGAGAGCATCTCTGTGATCAGTCAGAGAGGCAGGCGAGTTATTAGCTTAGCCCTGAACCTCCTACTTAATGTAGAACCAGTGGTGATGGTTAACAGACCCTGGCCGCGGTGACAAGCCTGGGACCTGCTCGAGGAAATCCAATTGAAAAGCAGCCAAGGGGAACAACAAGCTAGAAACAGATGTTCCAGCCACCAGGATGTGCACACATTTAACCTGCATATGTAGCTGGGGTGGGATGGGAGCATTCATTGCTAAATATAGTGATTTCACCTCTTCCCCATATAGATATTGTCAAGTTCAATTATAGCAATCCACATTAGTTTTGTCAAATTTTCAGCAATTTCTTTAAAATAAGAAGATGTCAAAATGATAACAGCTATTAAGGGAATTCAAGGCATTTGATTTATCTACCCAGTTTTACTAAAACATTTCAGTTAAATCATCCATGCTTAAACTCCAGTCTCATAGCAATTAAAAATTATCTATAAAAAATGCCCAAATGAAATTCAAACAGTGCATGTGACTATTTGATGTGATATTACCACGTTGGTAATATAAAAGATTGTTATGTTTTCCTTAGTCCTCTTTCACTTCTACTTATTAAATAGGGGGGTTTATGCTGCTAGAGGTGTGACAGCCTTGCAAAGAGGGACTAGAATACAAGCCTGACAAGCTCAGTTCATTAGACCTGAGAAAGAGTTGCGTCTCTGAACCACAGTAATGTGTCATGTACATTAGGAAACATGCTCCTTTTCGTCAACGCGATTCAGGTTTTCTCTAATGGGCTTTGTAAGACGAGAAAGACCATCTCACTGTGTTGATTTTTTGCAAGAAAAAAAATCAATACTCTCAGTGGATTTTAAGTAGATCTAATGTAGTACAGCAATAGGCTTATAAGGAGATACACATATGTAAAAGATTTTAAAATGTGAACTAATGCATGCCACACTGAGACCAGCTCACATCCCAAATCTCATGTTGTTGCGAGGTGTACCTAAAGCAGTGAACAGCTGCAGAGTATTTTTTCTGGTAACACTTCATTTTTTATTGGTAGGTTTTAATCCGATACATTTTTGGGGTCACTGAATTCTGATTTGGTTTAGAATGCCCGATAATATCATTCTGCAAAGGATAAAAAAGCTTGAGCCATCATTCTGTGCTGAAATTTATTGAAGGTACTTATGAAGAGGGTGATCTTGAGGAATGCAAGCTTTTAAAATCCAAGAACAGCAGCAAAAATAAATTAATCAGGAATCTATTGCTAATTTATATACAAATCACTTGCAGGAAGGTAAAACGGTTCAGTAAATTATGGATTTACAAATAAACTTGATTCTAGGGCCTTGGAAAATACTTTGATTGGAATATAGATCCATTTTTCCTCAAAACAATTTTCACGTGAACTTCAGATAGAAGGGACATAAAATCAAACCTCCTCTACAAAGATACAAGGGGAACTCTTTCCTGGAGACATGAGGAGCCAGTGGTGATGGTTCACGGGACTCATCTGTTCGCCACAAACTCAGTAGTGGGACCCGTCTATTGTTTTTCTAACTCATTCCCATGAATTCTAAATTGTCAACACCTAAGGTTAATGATACCTGTCTTTTTGCTGTCATAAACAGTTAGGGTGACTTCGCAAGAAATAAATCATCCTCCCACAGAGGGTTGTGCTATTGTTCTCAGCAAACAAAGGACAAAGCTTATTTCTATATAAATTTTTAAACAATGTTATAAGGGAATAGGCTTTTTTTCTCTTGTATGCTCCAGTAAAATTATTAGTCCACAACATGTTTCTTTCTTGATTTGAAACATCTATTCTTCAAAAGTTTGTGAAGTGATAACGGAGAGTTTCTATGTATGATGGATCACTGCAATTTCCAAATACGCACTGATTTTTAAGGACTGCGCAGTAGGAAAAGCCAACCATCCTTTTGGTTATTGGATAGCCAAATCAGCCTTGATCTGAAACATACTCCACTCAATTGAGGAGGATACTTTTAGCCACTAAATAACTACACAGTGATAAAGTAGGGAAGAAGTGTGGAATAATATTACCAAGAATAACTAACAAGTTCATCTGACAATGACTACCTTGAACAAAAATTTTTTTTCATAAAGAATATTTTATTAAAGAAAATGAGGCTGGATGCCTATAATCCCAGCACTCTGGGATACCAAGGTGAGAGGATTGCCTGAACCCATGGGTTTGAGACCAGCCTGGGTAACTTGACAAGATCTTATCTCTACAATAAATTTTAAGGCTGAGCTTGGTGGCTCAGCCTGTAATCCCGTGCTTTGGGAGGCCGAGGTGAGTGAATTGCCTGAGCCTGCGGGTTTGAGACC
>NW_007253390.1:199965-200370 GCF_000164805.1 Carlito syrichta
AAAAAAAAAATTAAAATAAATAAATTTAAAAAAAAAATAGCCAGGCTTGGTGGCATGCTCCTGTAGTTCCAGTTACTAGGAAGGCTGAGGCAGAAGGATCGCCTGAGTCCAGCAGGTCGAGGCTGCAGTGGCTGTGAGCATACCACTGAACTCCAGCCTGGGCAACAGAGCGAGACTCCGACTCAAAAAAAAAAGAAAAAGAAAACTAATTTTTTCACCCATGAAAATCATAAATAATTGTTCCTTTCCTGAAAATATTCCTTATGTAGTTCAATAAGCACATTACTAGTTTTAGAATGGAGGGTCATAGATGCTATAAGTAAAATTAGAAATATTTGATATAGCCGGGCTCGGTGGCTCAGCCTGTAATCCTGCGCCTTTGGGAGGCTGAGGTGAGTGGATTGC
>NW_007253390.1:200493-203978 GCF_000164805.1 Carlito syrichta
GGGGGGGGGTTGAGTCAGAGTCTCACTCTGTTGTCTAGGCTGGAGTGCAATGGCACTCTCACAGCCGCTGCAGTCTTGACCTGCTGGACTCAAGTGATTCTTCTACCTCAGTCTTCCAAGTAGCTGGAACCACAGGTATGAGCCACCAAGCTCAGCTAATTTTTTGATTTATTATAGAGATGAGGTCTTGCTATGCTCCCCAGGTTGGTCTCAAACCCCTGAACTCAGGCAATCCACTCGCTTCTGCCTCCCAAATTGCTGGGTTTACAAGTGTGAGCCACTGCACCCGGCAGCCTATATGCTGGGTTTTTTTTTTTTCAAGTTTTAAAACAGTTTATTAGAAAAAGAAGAAGAGAAAGATAGACATACCAGAACGGCATGGGCGAGAAAAACCACCAATATTATATACTTTTAATACACACTAGGTACATGTCAAATACAACATCCGAATAATAGTTAAGCTTATTAGGTACTTCATTAGATTCATTTAATATGAAATAAGGGGAGCCGGTCTCGGTGGCTCAGCCCATAATACCGCGCCTTGGGAGGCTGAGATGAGTGGATTGCCTGAGCCCGCGGGTTCGAGACTCGCCTGGGCAATTTAGCGACACCTCATCTCTACAATAAATCAAAAAATCAGCCGGGTATGGTAGCGCACGCCTGTAATTCCAACTACTCGGAAGGCTGAGACGGAAGGATCGCCGGAGCCCGGCAGGTCGAGGCTGCGGTGGCCGGGAGCGGCCACTGCACTCCAGTCTGGGCGACCGAGTGAGACTCCAACTCAAAAAAACAAATAAATAAATAAATAAAATAAAATGAAATAAGGGCCGGGTGTGGTGGCTCATGCCTGTAATCCCAGCACTTTGGGAAGCTGAGACAGAAGGATTGCTTAAGCCTAGCCTGGACAACATAGTGCAACCTCACCGCTAGAAAAAAGTTTCAAAAGTAGCTGGGCTTGGTGATGCACACCTGTAGTTCTAGCTACTTGGGAGGCTGAAGTAGACAGATTGCCTGAGCCCGGGAGGTCAAAGCTGTCGTGAGTTGTAATTGTGCCACTGTCCTCCAGTCTGGGCAATAGAGTAAGCTTTCAGCTCAAAATAAATAAATAAGAAGTAAGTAAATAAATAAAGTGAAATAAAGCCAAGAGCTTTGTAGGAACATCATGTACGTAGGCACGAGTTTACCATTTCAGTGGAGAATGTGCTTGAGCTTGGAACCATTGCCAGATGCTGGAAGATGGCGACAAAATCAGTCAATCATGCTACAAATACGCTGCAATGAAAAATATATTGTACCCTAAGAAAATGACCAAAACCAGACAGGCGTGGTGGCTCACGCCTGTAATCCAGCATCTTGAGAGACTGAGGTGAGAGGATTGCCTGAGCCCAGGGTTTCGAGACCAGCCTGGGCAACTTGGTGAGACCTCGTCTCTACAATAAATCAAAAAATGAGTTGGACGTGGTGGTGTGCACCTGTAGTTCCAGCTACTGGGAGGCTGAGGTGGGAGGATCGCCTGAGCCTAGTGAGTTGAGCCTGCAGTGGTCATGAGCATGCCAGTGCACTCCAGCCTGGGTGACAGAGTGAGACTCCAACTCAAAAAAAAATGACCAAAATTAGCAAGTGAAAACTGACCTGTGATTCGATAAACAGCTTCCTCCTCTCCGCCCTCCACTCTACTTCCCCACCACACATGCGTACTTCCTATGATTCCATTTGTCATGTGACGGCACAGGGGCCTATCCAGCCCCATGACCTGTGGGCGTGACTCCTTGCCTTGGTTTAGCCTTGTGCCCACATCCTGACCGTGCAGACTCAGCACATGCACAGCACAAATGATGTCATTGCATATTTTTGGCTTAATGCATTCATACTTGCTAGACCTTGTGACCAAAAGGTTAATTGCTTAGTCGTAGTCATCTCTTAGGGTGGCTGCCTAAGCCTGAATTGCTTCACACATTTTTGTGTTTCGGGTAAATAGAACTCAAAAGGTGTTGGGGACAGCCCCACTGACTCATCTGCAGACAGGCAAGCAGAGCTCCAGAGCAGTGGCCTGGACCAGCCAGTGTCACACGGCTGGTTAGTGGCAGGACTGAACTGGAATCCAAGGCTTGGCAAACTTCGTCCATTCTTCTTTTTGTTGCTTCCGGCCTCAAGGAGTTGGCCTGGGATGAGGTAGCAATCCATATCCTTAGGAATACTTAGTGTTTCAGGGTTGGTTTATTTTTTTTTTAAGAGATGGAGTCTTGCTATGTTGCCCAGTCTGATCTCAAACTCCTGGCTTCAAGTGACTCTCCCGCTTTGGCCTCCCAGAGTGCTGGGATTACAGGCGTGTGCCACCACGCCCAACTAGTGTTGCAGTTTTACTTTTCTTTTTGAGTGGGAGTCTTGCTCTGTCACCTAGGCTAGAGTGCAGTGGTGAGATCATGGCTCACCACAACCTCAAACTGCTGGGCTCAAGCTCCACCTCAGCCTTCTGAGTGACTGGGACTACAGGTGTGCACCACCATACCCAGCTAAATTTTGACTTTTTCATAGAGATGAGGTCTCGCTATGTTGCCTAGATTGGTCTTGGACTCCTGGGCTCAAGCAATCCTCCCACCTTGGCCTCTCAAAGTGCTGGGATTACAGGTGAGCACCACCGTGCCTGACCAGTGATGCCGTTTTACAGTGACAGTCATTAAGTCCAAGGTAGGAATGTGCTTGAAGCAGCTAGAGTCTTCCAAGTTTTATTTCTGCTCTTTACCTCTCAGTTTTTGCTTTTGCTATATTAAAAACAAACCAGTAATTGTCACGTTATATTCTGCAGTGGCACAATAGTGACACTAATCCACTCAGCCAACCAAGATGCACTGAGCCACTAGCAGTGCCAGGAACTGTTCTAGGTGCTGGGATAGGATACAGGGACCAACCAGCCAGTACCAACCACTAGTTTATCCAGAGAAGTCAACTGTGCCCCAGTCAACCTGCCAGGGATCCACTGCTAAGGAGTCTCATGCTGTGGGTACCTAACTTAGGCGGGGGTCCAGGAAACTCTCGTAGAGGGAACGCTACACTAACAGCTGAAGGGTACATGGAAGGGTACAGCCACGGCATACTAATATAAGTACTAGGAATATTCCTTTGGGCGTACCTTCTCATTTTGTTCTCGTAATAACTCTCCCAACAGGTAGGCAGGTCAGGCATTGATCTCGTGTGTGTATGTGTGTGGTAGAGTCTCACTCTGTTGCCCAGACTGAAATGCAGTGGCACGATCATGGCTCACCACAGCCTCAGCTTACTGAATAGCTGGAACTACTGGCATGCATCACCATGTCCAGCTAATTCTTAAAAATTTTTTGTAGAGATGAAATCTCACTCTGTTGCCCAGGCTGATCTCAAATTCCTGGGCTCAGGCCATCCTCCTGCCTCAACCTCCCAAAATGCTGGGATTCCAGGTGTGAGCTACTACACCAGCCTGACTGAACTTTTAAACTTGTTCTTTAAAA
>NW_007253390.1:204225-216450 GCF_000164805.1 Carlito syrichta
CCAGGTCGAGGCAGCGGTGGCCGGGAGCGGCCACTGCACTCCAGTCTGGGCGACAGAGTGAGACTCCGACTCAAAAAAATCCAAAAACAAAACAGAGTAAACAGAGTAAAATCAAAAAACAAAACAGAGTAGGCTTAAGCCTGGCCAATATTAGAGCTGGGACAGAGCCCTCATATCCCAGTGGAGTGCTTTCCTACAAAACTGTGTTCTCTTTAAAGTGCCCAGAGAGCGGGAACCACTGCTCGCTCACGGTAGCTGCGTGACCCAACCGCCCCCCACCCCTGCAGCCCCTTCCCCACCATCTTGGCCTATGAGGGTAGAGGTTTTCGCTGGCGCAAACACACTGATTGACGGCCAGGATAGTCCAGGCTGGAGACACCTCTTCTACACCCAAGGGTCCCCAGGCCACCCTGAGACTTCCAGTCCCCGCAAGGCATCCCGAGAGGGCAGCTCTTGGCAGCCCAGCACCCTGCACAGGCCGCTTCTGGAGCCTGCCCGGCCCGCTCGCTCCCTTCTCTTGTCAGCCTTCTCCGCCCTGGGTGCCAGTGTGAGCACACCTGCTGCCTTCCCATCCCCTCCGCACGCAGACACCCACCCTTGGCTCCAGCCTTCACTCTCTCCCCACCTGATGTGGTGAATTCCTAGCACTCCATGACCGTCTTCCCAGTCTGGGGTCACCCCAGCATTTCCAGAAACAAGAAGATACGGCCAACGCGGAGGCTCGAGGGTTGCTCTTTTCAGGCCTAGAAGAATGTTCGGTTTTATTTTTGCGTTTGAATCTTTCAGCTGGTCAGCCTGGTGCTTTCGATGTTCCATGGTTGTTGTCGTGACATACTGATTCTCCAAAAGTCATCTTACATTATGACCTATTTTTCCTTCTGCTTCTTTACCATTTTCTGCATTTTCCAGAATTTCTACAATGAAGGTGTTTTGCTTTTATCATTATTTTTAAAGTTTAAAAATGTTTAAGTATCCTTGCTTAGGAATACAGAAATTATTATGACTTTTCTCTAGGTGGTAACTGAGTGACTGTTTAATTTATTCTATGATTCTCAAATGGTCTAAAATTAACATATCGCTTATAGATTCTTGTGTGAATGTTTTTTTCCATTGTTTTGTTTTGTTTTTGTTTTTTAGCTCATGGCAGTCTCAAACTCCTGGGCTCAAGTGATCCTTCCTCTTCAGCCTCCTGAGTTACTGGGACCGCCCATACCTGGCTACTTTTTTTTTTTTTTTAGAGATGGGCTCTTGCTATGTGGCCCAGGCTAGTCTCAAACTCCTGGGTCCAAGGAATCCTCCTACCTCAGTCTCTTGAGTAGCTGGAACTACAGGGACATGCCACTACAACCCACAATGGTTTTGGTTGTTGCTGTTTGTGTTTTGAGTTGGGGTCTCACTCTGTCACACAGGCTGGAGTACAGTGGCACAATCACGGCTCACTGCAACCTCGACTTCCTGGGCTTATGCGATCCTTCCACCTCAGCCTCCCAAGTAGCTGGGACTGTAGGCACATGCCACCACGCCTGGCTAATTTTTTTATTTTTGTAGAAATGAGGTCTTAGTATGTTGCCCAGACTGGTTCTGAACTCCTGAGGTAAAGCAATCTTCTCACCTCCTGCCTCCCAAATTGCTGGGATTATAGGTATGAGCCACCGTGCCTGGTCAATTTTTTTTTTTTTTTTTAAGGAAAATGCACCAAGGACAATCATAAGCAGTTTTTGAGTGATGAGGAAGCAACTCTAAAACAATAAGCAGAATGAATGCTTGCAGGATAAAACATTTCAGAAAACTCATGAAAAGCAAAGACAGAAGAAAATGGATTAAAACAGTGTCTACTTTTCCCATTAGCCTCCACCTTCACCTGAGGTTTGCAAGCCATGAACTCAAAACGTCATGGACCATGTCTTTATGGTCCCACACTATCGTCTGCATTATGTTACAGATGCCAAGCCTACGGTGACTTAAAGCCTACGGTAGACAAAATACAGAAACAAAGACAGCACTGCATCAAAATGTATCTGTCTCTACTACCACTGTTTTGCTGCATGCTGTGTAGACCTGCCACCAAGCATTTCCCATAGCTGAGAGAGCGCCAGAGCCAGAGAGAGAAATGATGGTCAAATTACGACCCCCTTACCATTAACGTGTGAGAAACTGATGCTGCCTGTGTCTGATTACTACTTTTCATATGATTTTCACTTTTCATCTTCCTGTAAAATGCTGTGAATTTACTGCTGAGCCTGCGTACTGCTACTGTCCTAAAGAGAAAATTACTTCTTGGAGAGGATCTGCTTGCACAAGCGTAAAATCTTTGCGGCTCTCTGAGCAGCAGGAGAACCACATCAGACTCGATATGCTGATTTGACTCTTTTGAGTTACCTGTTCTGGAGAACTTTGGGCAGTTTTCCCGCATGTTATTTTCCGTATATTCGTTCTCATTCATGTCATCGAGGGCCTTCTTGAGAACCTCCCAGGAGCAAGTGACCTTAGGAGGTGCAATGGGAGATACACAGATTCTAGTCCGGGGTCTTTGCTCCAGAGAGGCTTGTGACCTCACAGAGGATGAAGCAGAGAAAAGCACCCATGGAGGAATGGGGGGAAACATTCCAAACAGTGGGAACGGCAAGTGCAAAAGCACTGGGGAAGAAATGAGCAAGAAGAACAGCCCGGCTGGGAAGGGGAGAAGAGAGGAGATGAGAAGGGAGGAGTGGGTGGGGTGAGGTCTCGTAAGGGTTGAGGAGCTCGAGTTGTATTGAGTGTGATGAGAAGCCACTTGAAAGCTTCGAGCAAGGGAATGGTGGCATCTGATTTTTCTTTTTCAGATCTCTCTAACTGGGAGGATACTAGGCCGTAGGGGGCTAAGAGCACAAGCAAGGAGACCGGTTTAAAGGAGGCAACTGCAGACACCTAGGCTGGGGAAGATAGTGACTTGGACTAGGGTGGTGGCCTGACAGTCACTGAGGCGCATGGAGCCTGGAGGTCACAGAGCCCAGAGAACTTATCTCCTACCTCCACAACACTACTCCCGGTATTCACAAGCACCTTTTTGGTGTTTTTTTTTTTTAGTTGACGCTTCACTCTGTCACCCGGGTTGGAGTGCAGTGGCACGCTCACAGCCACCACAGCCCCAACCTGCTGGGCTCAGGCTATCCTTCCGTCTCAGCCTTCCAAGTAACTGGAACTAGGGGCATGTGCCACCACGCCTAGCTAATTGTTTGTTTTATTATGGAGACGAGGTCTCGCCAAGTTGCCCAGGCTGGTCTCAAACCCCTGGGCTCAGGCAATCCTCTCACCCTGACCTCCCAAAGTGCTGGGATTACAGCTTGAGCCACCACGCCCAGCCCACAAGCACCTTAAAGAAGCCCAATAAGTATGTATAGATAGTCTGAGCACAGTGGCTCACACCTGTAATCCCAGCACTGTAGAGACCAAGGTGGGAGGATTGCTTGAGCTCAGGAATTCCAGACCAGTCTGGGCAACATAGCAAGACTCCGGCTCTTAGGGAAAAAATTAGCTTAGTGTAGTGTCACAAGGCTGCGGTCTCAGCTATTCAGGAGACTGAGGCAGAAGGATTCCTTGAGCCCAGGAATTTGAGGCTATAGTGAGCTATAGTCATGCCACTGCACACCAGCCAGCCTGGGTGACAGAGCAAGACTCTGCCTCAAATATATATACATGAATGTGTACCTGAATAAAGAATACCTACGCCCAGAAACATTCCCAAATGTGTGATCAGAAAACTCATTGTGGGTTCAAGGCGTCTGAAAAGCCACATTAATTTTAGGCTCACCTTTTCACTCCATCTGATACTCTTCCCTTCCACCTAGAGCTTTTTCTTTTCTCTTTTTTTGAATTGGCATCTCATTCTGTCACTCAGGCTGGAGTATGCAGTGGCACGCTCACAGCCACTGCAGGCCGACTTGCTGGGCTCAGGCAATCCTTCCGCCTCAGCCTTCCAAGTAGCTAGAACCAAGCCTGGCTAATTTTTTGGTTTATTGTAGAGACCAGGTCTCCCCAAGTTGCCCAGACTATTCTGGAACCCTTGGGCTCAGGCCATCCTCTTGCCTCTGCCTCCCAAAGTACTGGGATTATAGGCATGAGCCACTGTGCCCAGTCCCACCTAGAGCTTTTCATGGTTCCCAGCAGATGTGTTCCTTGATTCCAAAATAGAATGGCTTCTGGCTGAGAACACTAAGGAGGCAAATTAAGACCTCCATCAAAATCTCCTATCCCCAGCACTCTGCAGAAGGAGCAATCACTGGGGCTCTCAAGCAAGCGCTTCTGAATATGTTCTGTGATGCATCCAAAGATCATCTCAGTCGTTTGCTTGTCTTAAGAATGTTTGTTAAAACACCAAAACTATGTCTGTAGAAGCGGTGTTCAACCCTGCCTCCTATTGAAAGTCCCTGAGGAGCTTTTAAGTAGGCCAGCGCTCAGGCCGCATCCCAGCCCTATTCAAGCAGACTCTTGGCACGAGGCCTGGCATTGGCCATTTTTAAAAGCTCCCAGGCGGTTCTCATGTGCATCAGGGTGGAGGAGCCTTGTTGTATGTGAGGTGAGTCACTTTCCTATCTGCCCTTCACTGCAGGACATAAGTAATCCCACAAACAGGCTACAGCTGACGGCACAGTGTTCAGTCTCCTACACACACTTACACACATCCTTTTTAAGTACTTGAGAGAATTGCTCAGAAAATGTGTACTACAGGCTGTGCGCAGTGACTCATGCCTGTAATCCCAATACTTTGGGTGATGGAGACAAGAGGATTGCCTGAGCCCAGGGGTTCAAGACCAGCCTGGGCAACTTGGTGAGACCTCATCTCTCCAGTAAGTCAAAAATTATTCCAAGTGTAGTTCCACCTGTAGTTCCAGCTACTTGGAAGGCTGAGGCAGAAGGGTCACCTGAGCAGCAGGTCGAGGGTGCGGTGGCTGTGAGCGTGCCACTGCACTCCAGCCTGGGCGACAGAGTGAGACTCCGACTCCAAAAAACAATGTACACTGCAAACATGTTAATACATGTTAGACTTGGGAGTGGGCAGCCCCCAGCAGAAGCCCAACCCTCTGGTATTCCTGCCTTCGTCAGACATTTCTTCCTCCTTTCTCTCCCCCTGCTCTTCCTCTCTTCCTTTCCCGCCTGTCGCCCCTCCACTCTCTTCCATCAGCCTCTCTGACACCTGCCCTTGGCATCGTAGGCAGGGGTCCATCTGGAGGCTCCAGGCTGCAGAGGTCAGCTTTTAGGAAGAGCTCTGTATAAGAAGTGGAGCATTTTGAAAGGTCATAGCATCTTGCTTGATTGCAAAAATGTGTGCTTCACTGCTTTGGGAGACATTTCTTCAAAAGATTAAAAAAAAAAAAATGACAAGGCCTAGGTCTGTAATCCCAGCACTTTGGGAGGTCAATGTGGGAGGATCGGCCAGGAGTTCAAGACCAGCCTGGGTAACACAGCATGACCCTGTCTCTAAAAAAAAAATAATAAAAATTAGCTAGGCATCGTGGTAAGCACATGTAGTTTCAGCTACTTGGGAGGCTGAAGTAGGAGGATTGCTTGAGCCCAGATTTTGAGACTGCCGTGAGCTATGATTGTGCCACTGCACTCCAACCTGGGCAACAGAGTGAGACCCTGTCTCTAAAACAACAAACAAACAAACAAACAAAAATCTGACGTGTTGTACCAAAGGAGATTAGTGATGGCGAGGAGCTGTGGGTTAGGGACAAACGCTAAAGGGTATGCTCGTTTGGAGTAATAACTGTGTTCTTTCTTTCTTTTATTTTTTCTTTAGTTGGAGTCTCGGTCTCACTGAGGCTGGATTGTGTGGCATGATCACAGCTCACCGCAGCCTTGACCTCCTGAGTTCAGGAGATCCTTTCACCTCCCGAGTAGCTGGAACTACAGGTGCGCGCCACACTCCCAGCTACTTTTTTTTTATTTTAGAGACACGGTCTCGCCACATTGCCCAGGCTGGTCTTGTACCCCTGAGCTCAGGCTATCCTCTCGCCAGTGCTAGGATTATAGGTATGAGCCACCCTGCCCAGCCAGGGTTTTGTGTTTTAAAGACCCTGCTCTGGGATAAAGGCCAACTCCAGTCCCAAGTGACATCCCCACCCATTCATGTAGCCTCCCCACCCTCAGTTCTAAATTAAACTCCACAGCATCGCAGGATTTCTCCCTCTAAATGTGCCTCACCCATCCCACTCCCACTGTGCCTTTTTTTTAAGGTCAGCCCCCAGAATTGAGTTTTCTCAAATTGTTCGAGAAGCTCCATGATGTGTATCAGTCATTCCTCCTCAGTGAATGCCTGGAGCTGAGCGCTTTGGGAATAGCGCTCAGCCTCTTCCTGGATGTCCCCTCCACCAGCCTCCCCCACTGCTCACCTGAGAGGTTTGAGGCAGCCGTCCCCTCTTCCAGGCACCTCACATCGGTGACCTCAGCGAAGCTTTACCTCAGCCCTCTGAGGCACCTCATGTCATCATCATCTCCATTTTATGAAGTGAAAACTGAGGGCACCTGGAGATGAAGTCATTTCCCACTGTCGCACATCCAGGAAAGATGGAGTGAGGCCTGAACCCTGAGCAGTTTGGCTCACAGCGCACACTCTAACCCAGGCCTTCCCATCATGACACACTGGGTGCGTTGAGAGTTTCCCAGGTGCCAGGCTCTGTCCTGAGTTCTTCACGTGGATTTACCCCCAGACACTTCAGATGCTCCCGTCAGAAACAGCAAAGTTTGAATGACGGGCATTCTTATAAAACCAACCCTATTGTTCTCCACCAGGAAGGAGGACCTGGAAATCCTCATTTATTCAAAAAATATGTACTAGACACTATATTCCAGCATTGCTTCAGGTTACAGCAGTCAATAAGACAAAAATCTTTGCCCTCCTAGAACTTACCTCCCCATGAGGAGAGACAGTCAATATAGCTAGCAAATAAGTTAGACAGCATGTTAGGTAGAAGGGTTCAAGTGCTACTTAAATAGGAAGGAGGGGCCAGGCACAGTAGCTCATGTCTGTAATCCTAGCATTGTGGGAGGCCAAGGAAGGAGGACTGCTTGATCCCAGTCGTTTGAAACCAGCCTGGGCAACATAGCGAGATCTCGTTACTACAAAAAAAATTTTAAAAATTAGCCTGGAGTGGTAGTACACGCCTGTATTCCCAGGTACTTGGGAAGCTGAGGTAGAAGGATTGCTTGAGCCCAGGAAGTTGAGTTTGATGTGAGCCGTGATCATAGTGATCATGCCACTACACTCCAGCCTGGGTGACAGAGTGAGAACCAAACTCAAAACGGGGCGGGGGGGAGAAGGGGACCACTCATGCTAGTGCATGTAGGGGGTGGGGCTGCAATTTCTTCCTTGCTTGCTTGATTTTTGGAATTGAGGTCTCACTCTGTCTTCCAAGGTGGATGCCGTGGCACAATCATAGCGCACTGCAGCCTCTAACTCCTGGGCTCAGGAGATCCTTCTGCCTCATTCTGAGTTGCTGGGACTACAGACTTGCGCCTGCACACCTGGCTAATGTTTTAGGGTTTTTTTGCAGAGAAGAGGGCTCGCTATGTTGTCCAGGCTGATCTTGAACTCCTGGACTTAAGCAATCCACCTGCCTTGGCCTCCCAAAATGCTGAGGTTCTAAGTGTAAGCCACTGCACCCAGCCTGGGGCTGCAGTTTTTGAAAGCACAGTCACAGCGGGTCTCCTGGAGAAGGGGACATTTGACGAAGACGCGAAGGAGGAGATCTGGGAGAATATCTGGGGAGGGGAGTTTCGGGTAGAGGGAACAGCCAGTGCCAAGGCCTGAAGTGGGGAGGTGGGACCGGGAGCTGAAGTGGCCTGAGAGGTGGAGTGAGAAGTCGGGAGGTGAGGGAAGGAAGAGGGCCAAGCAGGCTAACAGGGCCTCTGTCTTCACAGAGCTGAGAAGCATCTGGTGGGTTTTAGGATGGGATCGCCGGTCCACAGTGATGCCTCTGGCCCCCATATTGAGGAGAAGCTGCATCACGGGTGAACAGAGCGTGTGAGATCCTCATTTGCATCAGCAATCCCAGCCCCTGAAGGGAAGCCCCCTGAGTTGTCAAACTGCCGCCAACCCCCTCATCTTTTCTGTCTGTCCCTGGACACCCTCTGGTGGAGGAAAACGGCCACGCGAAGGAAGCAGAAAAAGAATTCTCATAAGGGCCAGGCAGGAAAAGCCACACTAGGATGCTGAGGTGTGAAGAATTTCTAAGTTTTTCTCCTATTTCCTTTCCTAGATGCTCTTTTGAGAGCATTTTACTCATTTTTTAAAAAATCCCTCACGGTGCTGTGTATACGAGTTATTCCATAAATGTGAATGAGTGAAATGCTGAATAATGAATAGATGTATGAGGGCACCCGTTATTCAGAGGGAGAGAAGGTCATCAGTTTAAAAGTCAGTGAAAGATAGAATGAGTCCCACTTCTTAACTCACCTATTAAATCCGAGGATACTTTCGTAAAACGTTCCTTCATTTGGTTGCAGAGTTCTGATGCAGGTGAGGTCCGATCAAATCAAGAAAGTTGATGTACAATATGTAGTAAAACAAAAGAGTAAATGTTTTCAAATTTACATTCTTAGTAAGGAGTGGCGGTTAAAATTCATGGCGTATACTGTTTTCGCAGAAATTTAGGGAGGCTTGTTCTTTATCTTAAACGTATCTGTTCACACTAGTACATAAATCAGCCATATATTGAACTTACTTTGTTGACATCATTCTCTAGAGTTGTTGTGTACTGTGTTTATATTTAAAGTTACCACGTGTAAACCAGGGAGAAGTGACATATTCAGAAAATTACAGAAACGTGTTTTCAATATGGCATACATATCTACCTACATGCATACTCATCTTCAAGCTCACATGTGCCTAGAGAAAATTTAAATGCATTTTTCTTGCAAATTACCAGTATGTTTAAAGTTCAAAGTTGATTGACACGTGCTTTCACTTAATGAAGGTAATTACAAAGAATAACAATTCCAAACCGATCTGTTCAGTGTAACAATCTAGTCCTGCCACATAGATTGCATCGAGAGCTGTCAAAGATGCAGTTTTGCCACCAATCATGCATAAGCACATTTGTAGGACAAGAAACAGATTAATAAGCATCAACACTTTCCTCTAAACACTTGTTGAAAAGAATAAAAGCTGCCAGCACTGAAGGCAATGGTACAACAGTGGAAGCTTTCCCTGTGCAGCCTCCAAAAAATAACCCTGCAATTCTCACAGGAAGGACAAAAGTGCACGCCAGAGCTCTTGTGACAGCTCCTCTCTGCGAGAAAGACAAAATCATACAGAGCTGTCTTTGCTCAGGTTCTTTTGCCTAACATATCAGGCATGTCTAGCTGTTTCCATTAACAATCTCTACTGAAACCTTTGGGTAAGTAACACATCAAACAGATCCTCCAAATAGCTAATCCTTGTTGAGGAGCTACTCTCTGGTAAAGACTAGCTAAAAATTGAGGAGAATTGGGGTGATTGATCGTATATTTAGATGTAGATTGTTACCTGGACCTCATTTAGGAAACCCGAATACATATGGAAAAAGTCTGTGATTATAATTACACTGCAAGGTGGGTTTAGTCCTAACTTCAAACACTAGGATTATAAAAGGGGTTTCCATGATACTTAGTTTTATCCTGCTGAACACTTTGGGTAAATGAACACTGTGCCTTAAATACCAAAGAGTAGATTTTCCAATTGACTTTTTACTAACATGTATAAATAGCAGGTAAAATTAAAATAGAGGGGCAAAGAACATTGAAACAATCAAATTGTATATGACACGAACTTTGTTACTAGATCATAATTGTGGGGCCTTTTATTCCAAAGCTGGTTAGGATTTAGGGTCATGTTTTTTATAGCAAGGGGCATAGAACTATATAGCCAGTCAGTTATATGATCCCAGCCTAGTCATTAATGTAACGTGACTGTGTTTGCTTTTGTGTGACACAAGGCATTACGAGGCACTGCTGACATATCAGATAATGGCAAAATAAATAAATAGTCGGTGTTTAAGGCTAAAGCTGTTCGGTCATGCTGCTTTCAGGAATAGACATTTTACATTTAACCAAGAAAGGAAGCCTTTTTATTCCATGTTTAGAAGTAGGAAAATATATATTTGAGAATTAACTTTCTCACATAAAAAATACATTTTTGTAATCTTATTTTCAAAAGAGATAGGTTTATGGGTCTCCCAATACCACTCAGAAAAACTGCCTACAGATTTGTCTGGCAACAAATCAGTGGTGTGGAAGTTTGAGGTCCCTTCAGCAATGTTCCATTTTAGTAGCATGAGACAGAACTAGTAAGAGTTTCTTCAAAAATGTTTCGATTTCTTAGTTTTGCTCCCGCCTCTGACATTGCTATCAAAAGGATCATAAACTAGACTTATTAAATGCTCGTTGCATTATTCCTAATATTTACTTGGCGATTATTTATTAAGACATATTTAGATGCAATAAAAACAAATAATGCCGCCAGGCTCAGTGGCTCAGCCTGTAATCTCAGCACTTTGGGAGGCCGAGGTGAGTGGATTGCCTGAGCCCGCGGGTTCAAGACCTGCCTGGGCAACTTGGTGAGACCTCATCTCTACAATAAATCAAAAATTAGCCGGGTATGCGCGCCTGTAGTTCCAGCTACTCGGAAGGCGGAGGCGGAAGGATCGCCGGAGCCCAGCAGGTTGAGGCTGCGGTGGCCGGGAGCAGCCACTGCACTCCAGTCTGGGTGGCAGAGTGAGACTCCAACTCAAAATAAAAATACAAATCAAAAAATAAAATGGGATCAGCAATACCTGCTCAGCCAACTTGATAAACATGCCATGCTAATGTCTTTAGTGACCTTGAACCTCCTCCTACACGTTGCCCATTGGGGTGAATCTGCAGCTCTTGCCCCTGGCTTCTCCCTCAGCCAGCCTAAATCATTATTCAGGAGGGAATGGGGTGACCCTTCTAAGGCTGCTGAGAAAGAAAGTCCACCACTGAATCCCCGCGCTAGCCTGTGTCACGCGTGACCTGCGTGTCTGTTGCTCGTCGAAATGATGGTGCATTGCTGCAATTAAGTCAGACACCAAGTCTCCCTCGGCAATGTTCTCTGTATGTGGGAGCCTCCAAGAGCCATGTGTTTGTGTGTCTGCGTGTGGCTCACCTGTCACCCTTGCAAAACATTTTAGAAAAAGAAACAACGTAGAACAGTCCCCTAGTATAATGCCCTTGGCTTTGCAACTTGGCTGGCTTGCTTCTCCCTCTCCAAAGTTGAAGTATGGCGTTCTCCTTGACTCCTGGGAAAGACAGGGATGGAGAATGGCTAAGGTAGGTTTGTAAACCATACTGAACGTGCACATCTGCCTGGATTCCCAGAGCCAGCTGCTTCTATGGCATCTTGGCTTCTGAGCAAATAATTTACAGAAATGCTACAGGAAAGGAGGTGCTTTAACGACTGCAAGAGAGAAGAGGCACAGCTGTGACAGCTGGGAGCAGGAGCTGCCACTGATCGGTTTCCCTGCTTATCACAACACCATTTATCAATCCCAATCCCAGCAGGACCCAACCAACCTCACTCCACTTCTCAGACCCCGACTGTCAGCCTGGAATATCCTTGAAACCATGTCCCGAGAAGGACATCTCCTAGAGGAATTGCAGCATTCGCTTTATTAAAAATATTTAAATAGTAGGTGGGGGGATTTAGGGAAAGTAGAATACCATGTTAGCAGATCTTCTCTAAATTCCCCCCTAGGGTAAGTTCTCCATTGTTGTATAAGACGTTTAAATGTAGTCTTTAACTGTACTAGAAGCTTATTGTTGCTCAGTGAGACCTGCTACTGGGTTGCTCCTCACTCTTGATGAGCTGAACTTGACCACAGTGGAGAAATGCATAGGCTTTCAAAGTTTAAAAAAAAATGACCAGAAATAGATTTTAACATTTGTAGCTATTAAAGCTCATGGCCTACAACATCAGGCCATGCTTATTCTATGTAGCTGGGGGGGGGGAGAAGGTGCTGTCTCTGCTTCCTTTGCAGAAACAGGAGCCTCTGGGGTGCACAAGGATTTGTCAAGCAATAACCCTAGCAGCAACAGGGATCAAAGTCACCACTCACTGAGTATGTCCTGTGTGCCAGACACTTTAAAAAATCAGCAAAGGCCAGGCTCGGTGGCTCAGCCTGTAATCCTGCACTTTGGGAGGCTGAGGTGAGTGGATTGCCTGAGCCCGCAGGTTGGAGACCCGCCTGG
>NW_007253390.1:216623-232289 GCF_000164805.1 Carlito syrichta
TCAAAAAATGAGCCAGGCGTGGTAGTGCGTGCCTGTAGTTCCAGCTACTTGGAAGGCTGAGGTGGAAGGATCGCCGGAGCCCAGCAGGTCGAGGCTGTGGTGGCCGGGAGCGGCCACTGCCCTCCAGTCTGGGCGACAAGAGTGAGACTCCAACTCAAAAAAAAAAAAAAAAATCAGCATGGAGACCAAGGCAGGAGGATTGCCTGAGCTCAGGGGTTCGAGACCAGCCTGGGCAACATAGAGACCTATTGTAGAGACAATAAATCAAAAAATTAGTTGGATGTGGCGGCGCACGCCTGTAGTTCCAGCTGCTTGGAAGGTTGAGGCAGAAGGATTGCCTGAGCCAAGCAGGTCGAGGCTGCAGTGGCCGTGAGAATGCCACTGTTCTCTAGCCTGGGCGACAGAGTGAGACTCCAACTCAAAAAAAATAATAATAATAAATCAGTTCCTCTTACTCATACAATCACCCCATGAAATGTTACTATTGTTACTACTATTGCGTCTATGTATAGATGACATCTGGTAGTATATTTTTAAATGTAAGTTCAAGTTCTTGAAATGTCACAATTTGACTAAAGACTTGAGCTTACTTGATTACAAATGCAAAAAAGGGGTCCAGAAATGGATACCTTAACAGTGGAGCAAGGGACTCCATGCATTTCATCCCACACCTTCCTCTACCCCACTCAGAGCTTCCGTCTACACTCACAGACCAAGGTGAGTATGGAGGGAGGGCCTCACACTTCATGGGCTCACCTCCCAGGGGAAGGACACCTTCCAGAGGTTTAGAATATTGCAAACCATTTAACATTTAAGGAAGAGTGTTGCTGCTTGTCGAAAGCGTGATGGCTTCAAGGTTCCTTCGTGAAGCTGGAGCACTGGCCGCACAGGTCCTGAAGGCCCGCGGTCCTGATGGAGCAGTCGGTGCACCCCATAGCATCATACTGATAGTCCTGGGAAATTACAAGAGAGAGTATTAGCTAGTCATTTGTCATTAAAATCTTACAAATACCATATTTTAACAAATCTAAGATGTCATGTCAGACATCTCATAATTTTGCCTGCCACTAAGAAAGAGCAAAACCTGCAATTAAACTGGGTTTTATCATCAATTGTTTCTGGAGGTATCTGGAGGTGGTGTTCCTACTGATAACGAGCAGGCGACTGGACTGGACCCATACAATATACTGCCACCAAAGGCAGCTTCAGGCACCAAGGAAGACCCTAGCTTCGTCCTCTCCATCACCAACAAGCGAATAGTGGGCTGCATCTGTGAAGAGGACAACAGTGCCGTCATCTGGTTCTGGCTGCGCAAAGGTGAGACCCAGCGATGCCCTAGCTGTGGAACCCATTCCAAGCTGGTGCCCATCAGCTGACCCACTGAGCCCTTGCACTAACTTCTGAAAATGTGCTGTAACATTTCTTCTTTTTAATAAAGACTAGCCATGCTATTGGCTCCTTCTCCCATTTAAAAAAAAAACAAACCATTTAAGGAAAATGTTCAGAAAACTTTGACCATAAAGTAATTGCTATAAATGAATGGGGAAATTGAAGAAAAACTGGTAAATATTTTGACAAAATGTACATCATCTCAAAGGTCATAGCAGGTGTTACTTGATTTGCTTGCATTTTGTATATTATGTAATTTCTGCTGGGGAGTAGGTGAAAAATCAAGTGATTGCACAAACCTGCACTGTTTTGAGCAGTTATGAGAGAAAACTCTGGAAAAGATCTTGGTCTGGGCTGCCTCTACATTTTGATGGGACAAAGCATCAAATCAAAAATCCCCACAATGTAATCCCAGCACATTGGGCGTCTGAGGTGGGAGGATTGCTTGATCCCAGGAATTCGAGACCAGCCTGGACAACCTAGCGAGACCTTATCTCTACCAAAAGAAATTTTTTTTTAATTAAAAAAAATTTTTTTTTTTTAAAGATGTGGGGTAAAAGCCGGGCTCGATGGCTCAGACTGTAATCCCGCGCCTTTGGGAGGCTGAGGTGAGTGGATTGCCTGAGTCTGTGAGTTCGAGACCTACCTGGGCAACTTGGCGAGACCTCATCTCTACAATAAATCAAAATGAGCCGGGCGTAGTAGCACGCGCCTGTAATTCCGGCTACTCGGAAGGCGGAGGCGGAAGGATCGCCGAAGCCCAGCGGGTCGAGGCTGCGGTGGCCGGGAGTGGCCACTGCACTCCAGTCTGGGCGACAGAGTGAGACTCCAACTCAAAAAAAAAAAAAAAGATGTGGGGTGCAATTCAGGGTTAGATATACGCATGCTCATTATGCAGGTATCCTTGTTGATGAGGTGTGCCCCCCGAAATTTTTTTTTTTTAATAAAATATCAACCAGGCGTGGTGGCACATGCCTGTAGTCCCAGCTACTCAGGAAGCCGAGGTGGAGGGCTCGCCTGAGCCCAAGAAGTCCAGGCTGCAATGAGCCATGATCATGCCACTGCACTCCAGTTAGGGGAACAGAGTAAGATTCTGACTAAAAAAAAAAAAAAAATCCCCATGAGGGACTAAAAGAAAACCTTTGATCTCATCTTGCACCTTGGGGTGGCTTTTAGCATCATACTGATAGTCCTGGGAAATTACAAGAGAGAGTATTAGCTAGTCATTTGTCATTAAAATCTTAAAAATACCATATTTTAACAAATCTAAGATGTCATGTCAGACATCTCATAATTTTGCCTGCCAATAAGAAAGAGCAAAACCTGCAATTAAACTGGGTTTTATCATCAATTGTTTGATGCATTCTGATTCCAGGTATGTTAAGGCCAGGAGTTTGAGACCAGCCTGGACAACATAGCAAGACCCCTATCTCTATATGTATTTTTAAAAACAAAATAAACAAACAAAACCAGCTTTCCAATTGTCTCCAGGCCCTCAAACTTTGGTTCCACTGCATGTAACCCAGCCTTCTGGGCACATTACACTGACTTTTATAAAGAACCTCCCTCTCTAGCACAGAATCCTTCTCCTGGCCTACAACCATTTTTCTTTTCTTTTTTTTTTTTTGAGTTGGAATCTCACTCTGTCACCCAGACTGGAGTGCAGTGGCCGCTCCCGGCCACCGCAACCTCGACCTGCTGGGCTCCGGCGATCCTTCCGCCTCAGCCTTCCAAGTAGCCGGAATTACAGGCATGCGCTACCATGCCCGGCTGATTTTTTGATTTTATTGTATAGATGAGGTCTTGCTTCCCAGGCGGGTCTCGAACCCGCAGGCTCAGGCAATCCACTCCCCTCAGCCTCACAAAGGCGCGGGATTACTTAGCCACCGAGCCCGGCTAACCATTTTTCTTAAACTAAGGTAAGGAGACCTCCAGGAGTGTGCGACACGGTCTCCAAAACCACTGGATGAATATAGCACATTTTCTAAAAGCATTAATTTTGTGCAATGGTATGCAACTTATGACATTTATTGTTTTTGCTAAAACAAACATGGATTAGAGTGATAAAATGAGTTTTATGATGAAATCATTTATAGAAATAACATCGTTTCAGGTTATCACTCCCTTCTGCTGTGTAAGTGGAACATTTCCAGGTTCCATGGCCTACAGGATTTGCCTGTTATCCAAAATGTCCAACCATCTTTTTGGTCTTCTCATTCTCCTTCTATTTCTTTTTTTTTAGTTTATTTTATTTTTTTAGGGCAGAGGGCCTGCTCCTTCCTAGGTATCCTTCTATTTCTTGATGTAAATTCTTTCCCTGCCAAGATACCTTTGCACAATTTCTCCCAGCTGTGCTTTGTTGCTTGTGATGGTCATCGGACTTCAACATCTGCTTTTCCTCTGTTCTGCTTCCCAAACCGGATCACGTATTCTAAACCAGGGCAACTCCCACTCCCTGCCTCCATGCCTCCGTGCTGACAGCCTTTCTTCACAGGAGCCCAGCTTCCTTCTGATCCAAAGACATTTATTGAAATACCACGGACAGGCAGACTAGAGCCTGGGGCACAGTACTGCCAGCTCTCTGACCAACAGTGTGGAGTAGTTACACAGATTCCACACAGTCTGCAAAGTCTAACATACTTGTTATGTGGCCCTTCCCAGAAGTTTTCCAATACCTAGTCTAGATTCTTATTATACTATTTTCTAGCACCAAGATTCCATTGCCTTTTTATATATTACCTTGCTAGTTAATGTTTTACGGAATGCATTTCCCAAATTAGATCACAAGTTTCTTACAAGCAGGGGCTGTCTGATTCATCCAGCCTCCTCCAGAATACCTAGGACAGTTCTACCCTTGATGAATGTGCTCCGTGGCTTCATCTGGTACGTGACTAAATGACACTACCAAGGCACAACTTTAATGAAATATTAAGCAAATGTGCTTTCCTAAAGGTAATGGAACTGATTGGTACACGGTATGTTCGTTGATCATCAAATGCTTATTTAGCATTTTTATTGTGCTGAGTCCCAATGACAGAAGAGTCACAAAAGAAAGACATAAGCTCTCCCTGCCCGCATAGGCTTGCCCATCTCATTGAGACAAGACTAGCACGTGCAAGAGCCACCAGTAGGAAACAGCATATGCTTAGAGGTGAGCCAGTTGTGTGATGCCTCATTTTCCAGAGAAAGAAGCAGCTAGCGCAGGCTGAAGGCTGGGAGGGGACATCCAGCCATGTTCAAGGAACATATTCTACATGTCTATGAAAGGGATACTAAGGAATAGCGTTTGGTGGTTGGTGTGTAACACTTATATGGTGCAGTTTCTACATTACCAAAGAACTGTTAACTGCAACACTTAGTGAAATAAGCTAAATTCTTGGGTGTGTATTCTGTAGGGGAATAGCAGGAAAAATGCTACCTAGTTCACAACTATGTTTGATAGTTGTATTAGTTTAAATATCTATAAATTACCTTTCTTGCAAAATCAAAAAAAATTGAATCAGCCAAATACAAATGTACTCATTAGCCTGGGTGACAGAGTAAGACTCTGACTCAAATAATAATAATAATAATAGGCACCTGGGTTGGTTTCATGTTTTTGCTGTTGTGAATAGTGCTGCAATAAACATATGAGTTCATATAAACATACAAGTGTCTTTTTGGTAGAACTATGTATGCTCCTTTGCGTATATTCCCAGAAGTGGGATTGCTGGGTTATATGGTAGCTCCATTTTTACTTCTCTGAGAAATCTCCAAACTGCTTTCCACAGGGATTGAACTAGCTTACCTTTCCACCAACCGTGTACAAGCATTCCCTTTTCTCCACAGCTGTGCCAACACCTGCTTATTTGTTTGTTTTTTGACTTTTTAATAGTCATCCTGACCAGTGTGAGATGGTATCTCATTGTAGTTTTAATTTGCATTTCTCCGATGATTAGTGATGCTGAACATTTTTTCATGTTTGTTGGCTGCTTGTATGGCTTCCTTTAAGAAGTGTCTGTTCATGCCCTTTGCCCACTTTTTAATAGGGTTATTTGTTTTTTTCCTGTCAACTCATTTGAGTTCCTTATAGATTCTGGATGTTACACCTCTATCAGATGCATAGTTTGCAAAGTCCTCCCATTCTGTGGGTTGCCTCTTAGCTCTCTTGATGGTTTCTTTTGTTGTGCAGGAGCTTTCTAACTCAACAAATATTTACTGAGTGCTCATGCTGTGATCTGAATGTTTGTGTCTCCTTAGAATTTATATACTGAAATCCTCCCCTTAAGGTGAGGCCTTTGAGAGGTGATTAGGTCCTGAGGACAGAGCTCTCATGAATGGGATTAGAGCCTTATAAAGAGGCTTCAGAAAACTAGCTGGTTCCTTCTTCCATTTGAGGACACAGCAAAAAAGCACCATCTATGAACCAGGAAACAGGCCCTCATCAGACACCTAATCTGCCAGCACCTTGAACTTCCAAGCCTCTAGAACTGTGAGGAATAAATGTCTGTTGTTTAAGCCACCTAGTCTAAGATATTCTGTAATAGCAGCCCGAATGCACCAAGACAGCCTCTTACACGTCTCTTCTAAGCTCTAGGAACACAGAGGCGAGTAAGACTGAACTCTTTCAATGATGAGAGCCAAGCACTAAGTAAACATGATCAATACAGACTGCGATAAGTGCTCTGAAGGAAATGAACATGGTGACCTGGGGCAGAGTCACTGGGGCTCCGTGGGGAGAGATCAAGGAAAGGCTCTTCAAGGCCTCCCCTGAGATGTGATAAGAGGGAACCAGGCAAGCAAAGGGCTGAAAGAGAAGTCCAGAAGCAGGCAGGATGACTGCAAAAGCTTGAAGCGGTTGTGAGCTTTGTGTGTGTTTGCCGGACAGCCAGTCACAGCTGGAGTGGGTGACAGGCATGGGGCTGGGCAACTGGTCAGGAGCCAGGCCACAGAGAACCCAGGAGGAAATCGTCAGGACTTCGGCTTTGATTCTGTGGGCAAAAAACGTGGCAGAATAATAGAAGCAAAGTTAGAAAATCTGGAAAGAAAATATCCAGAGTCGATAGATCTGCTAGACCTAAGGACGAACAGATGTAATAATTGAGCTTCAGATTTGCTCTTGGGCTTTCTGACAACCAGAGACAACAAGGATGACGTAGGTCACTAGGTTCTAGTTATCTCAGATGAGAAAGAGTAGCAGTTTCTTGGGTGACCAATTCTGTCCTGGCACTCAATTCTACCAGAAATGCTTTCTTAGAATCTCAGGCACAGCACCTTGAGAAATAAAATGCTCAACTTGAAAAAAAAATGGTTTTCTGTAATCCTGCGCTTTGGGAGGCTGAGGTGAGTGGATTGCCTGAGCCCGCGGGTTCGAGACCTGCCTGGGCAGCGAGACCTCATCTCTACAAAAAATCAAAAAATTAGCCAGGAGTGGTAGCACGCGCCTGTAGTTCCAGCTACTTGGAAGGCTGAGGCGGAAGGATCGCCGGAGCCCGGCAGGTCGAGACTGCGGTGGCTGGGAGCAGCCACTGCATTCCAGTCTGGGCGACAGAGTGAGACTCCAACTCAAAAAAAAAAAAAACGGTTTTATAGGAAATCAGAACTGGTTTTCACATGGCTATCTCTGATTACTGTGGCTCGGTGGCTGAAATGCAACTTAGTGAAGCCTAAAAAAATTCACTGGTACCTGTCTCTGTCTTCTGGTGTTCAAATATGATTCCAAAATTTCTAGAGCAATACCTTAATTTTTAATTGCACATAGATTGGCTCTGAGCAAAATGTGAGGAAGGTAAAGCTTATTTCTTATGTTCCTGCCTTGAGTGTTGCTCTGGGTGACTGAGAGTGCCCAGATATAACCTCAGGTCCTCATTTCTGCCCGGTGGGCTGTGTCTGGGGACCCTGATCTCCTCCATGGTCACTGGTCAGCAACAAGAGGGCTTGTAGTCTTTGAAACCAGACAAGTCTTACAACACACAGCTACGTGACTTGCAACAAGTTACATAACTTCTGAGAGTTTCTGTTTCCCCATCTAGCAAGATGCAATGAAATAACGTCCAGAAAGGCATCCACCTTCAGTTAATTACAGTAGTTAGGAGATGAGTGTCAATAGGGAATGGGATACTTTTGCCCAGCTAAAATGTATATATTTCTTTTTTTTTTTTTTTTTTTTGAGTTGGAGTCTCGCCCGGTCGCCCAGACTGGAGTGCAGTGGCCGCTCCCGGCCACCGCAGCCTCGACCTGCTGGGCTCCGGCGATCCTTCCGCCTCAGCCTTCCCAGAGCCGGAAATACAGGCGCGCGCTACCACGCCCGGCTGATTTTTTGATTTATTGTAGAGATGAGGTCTCGCTGCCCAGGCAGGTCTCGAACCAGCAGGCTCAGGCAATCCACTCACCTCAGCCTCCCAAAGGGGTGAGATTACAGGTTGAGCCACCGAGCCTGGCTTGTATATATTTCTAGGAGACTGTTTAAGAGAAACACTAAATCTTGCTAGGTTTTTTTTTTTTTTTTTTAAATCAGGATCTTACTCTGTCACCCAGGCTAGAGTCCACTGGCACGATCACAGCTCAACACAGCCTCCACCCTTCTGGGCTTAGGCGATCCTTCTACCTCAGCCTCCTTAGTAGCTGAGACTACAGGCACACGCCATCACTATCGACTGATTTTTTATTTTTTGTGGAGACAAGGTCTTGCTATATTGCCCAGGCTGGTCTCAAATTCCTAGGCTCAAGCAACCCTCCTGCCTCAACCTCCCAAAGTATTGGGATTATAGGCACGAGCCACCATCCCCAGCCATTTTAGTTTTTAAAACTTATCTAAGTAATATGTGATAACTTAAAACATTTCTACCAGTATTGAAATATATCAAATGAAAAGTGAAAATCTTTTCTTGTAAGCTCCTTGAGTACCCACTCTGCAGCATATGAAAAAACTCTGTAATTAAATGCTTTTTGCTGTAGGTAACACACTTGATTTCTATGGTCTGATTAGTGACTTTTCGGGTCTTTTTATAATGTAGTATATACCTATGTATTTTATGCCCTATGTATTAGCATTGTTCTCCAATGCACTTTTTCTTTTCTTTTTGTAAAGCAGGATTTATTGAGAGGACCGAAAAGTCCCCACAGTGTGAGGGCACCCGAGGGGGTTGCCCCAATGCACTTCTTCATTTGCTAATATAGTCATCCTTTCCTGCTTGTGCATACACATCTACCTCATTTATAATTGCCTTATCATATGCCATTCATTCATTCACATTTATCCATTCATTTATTCATTTCACAAATATTTATCAAGTGCCTGTGCTATATATACTTAGATTATATTTTTTCTATAATACTAAGTATCTTTATACAGATATTCTTGTTATACTTGTGTGCTTTTTTTTTTTTTTGAGTTGGAGTCTTACTCTGTCACCCAAGCTGGAGTGCAACGGTACCCTCACAGCCACCACAGCCTCGACCTGCTGTTCTCAGGTGATCCTTCTGCCTTAGCCTTCCAAGTAGCCGGAACTACAGGCACATGCCACCACGCCCTGCTAATTTTTTGATTTATTGTAGAGAGGAGGTCATGCCCAGTTGCCCAGTCTGGTCTTGAATCCATGGGCTCAGGCAGACCTCTCGCCTTGGCCTCCCAAAGTGCTGGGATTATAAACGTGAGCCACTGTGCCCAGCCATGTGTGATTATTTCTAAGAGAATAGATTCCTAAAATGAAATTTAAAATCTTGATAGGGACTGGCGAATTGCCCTCTAAGAAGGCGGTATCAGTCCATACTCCTACAAGTAGTTTATGACAGTGCCAGTGTCCCAGGCCAATAGGTAAAAATGGTATCTTTTTTTAGTTTGCCTTTCCCTGGTCACATACAGAAGGCAAGATCTTCTGTACGTTTAATCCAGTTCTATGAATTCTACAAGTTTCATGTCCTTACCCATTTTGTTTCTTTTTTTTTTCAAGTCAAAAAAACTTTTATTATAATTCACATATTTTATCGAAAAATAAATGTAACAAAAGTGTCAGGATTGTACTAAAAAACCACACATTTATACAAGTCACTCCACCTCCACTTGGGATAAGGGTCTTCTGACATCAGCTGCAGCAGCTGCACTTGTCCCAGGCCTCTTTGCAGACACAGTCCCGGGCCTGCAGGAGCAGCACCTCAGTCTTCCTGCAGGACGGGCATTTGCACTCTTTGCACTTGCAGGAGCCAACACAGGCACAGGCGTTACCAGCAGCGCAGGAGCAGTTGGGGACCTTGTTGATTCAGGCAGGGCTGAAGCTGCAGGCGAGAGGGAAGGGGCAGGGGAGCACACGGAAGGTTTTCCTTACCCATTTTCTACAAGGAGTTTTTTTCGTTTGGTTTGGTTTGGTTTAAGCAGGATTTATTGAGAGGACAGAAAAGCTCCCACAGTGGGAGGGGACCTGAAAGGGTTGCCCTCTACAAGGAGTTTTAAGAGGCCTCTAATCTTATCAGTTGTGAGCTGGTTCAGAAGCGTATCAGGTAGCTTTCCATTTCTCATCAATACTGTAATGATGACCCTCCGTTGTCGAGTCTCCTCAGTGAATCTTCTCTGACCATGTTATTTGAAAATTCACCCTCTGTTTCCCTCCCAACCCTCCTGCTCCCCTGCCCTGCTTTATTTTTCTCTGCAGCACTTACTACCACGGGCATCCATTCATATCTTACTTATTTCTAGCCTGGTATGACGGCTCACACCTCTAATCTCAGCGCTTTGGGAGGCCAAGACAGGAGGATTGTTTGAGCCCAGGAGTTCAAGACAAGCCTGTGCAACATAGCTAGACTTCGTCTCTACAAAAAATAAAAAGTAAGAAAATTAGCCAGGCGTGGTGATACTTACTTTCTTGTTTGTTTCCGTCTCTCCCTCTACAGTGTAAGCCCGATGACAGTATGTCAAAACAGTAACTAGAACTCCATAGTCATAAAAGGGCTTTTACGCATGTTGTCTCTTCTAATTTTCCCAGCAACCTTGTGCTATAAGTGCTGTATTATAATTACCTCATTTTACAGAAGTGGAAAGTAAATCTAAACAAAATAAAGGGTCATGCTCAGGATTGTTTGGCAGGTAAGTGGGAGGGTCTAAGAGTTTTATACTTCTTCTACTGATAAAATTGAAGCCTACCTCACCAACACACCCAATTTTTAGTTAATATAAACCTAGCCACTTCCAAAATAATCATGAGGTGACTCCAAAGCTAGTACTCAGTTATTGATACTTTTTGCTCTTTGTCTATCTACATGCCTAATTATGCATATTTAACTTGCTCCAAGAAATGATGTTAGACAGTAGTCTGTATGGAAAGAGAGGGCCACTCAATCCAGGTTAATGATCTGCCTTCCTAAACTACCGAGAGGGTGCATTCCTTTTTTTATGTTTTATTTTTTTGAGTTGGAGTCTCACCCTGTCACCCAGACTGGAGTGCAATGGCATGCTCCCAGCCACCGCAGCTTCAACCTGCTGGGCTCCAGTGATCCTTCCGCCTCAGCCTTCCGAGTAGCTGGAACTACAGGCGCGCGCTACCACACCTGGCTCATTTTTGATTTATTGTAGAGACCAGGTCTCGCCAAGTTGCCCAAGTGGGTCTCGAACTCATGGGCTCAGGCAATCCACTCGCCCAGGCCTCCCAAAGTGCTGGGATTCCAGGCTAAGCCACCAAGCCCGGCCGCATTCCTTTTTTAGACAGAGCATTTTGTGGGCATCCAAAAAAATATTCGTGGAAAGGAGTTGATTTTCCATTGGAATTGGCTACAGCAATGAGGATGTTGATGCCCAAATAGCAGAGGGTTCTCCCTTTGTAAGCTGAACTTTCACAGTCAACCTTGACGGCATATTGGAATCACCTAGGGAATGTTGACAGATACTCATGCCTGGGCCCCACATCCAGAGATTCGAACTAAACGGGTCTGGGCTATCACCTGGCTCTTGGGGTTTTTTAACACTCCATTGGTGATTCTCAAGTACAGCCATGGATGAGAAACTCTGATTTGTAGTTTCCTCAAATAAAGAGCTTGTGTCTCTGTTGAAAAGCAGCATTTAAGGCCGGGACTGTGGCTCAAGTCTGTAATCCCAGCACTTTGGAAAGCCGAGGCAAGAAGATTGCCTGAACCCAGGGGTCCAAGACCTGCTTGGGCAACTTGGTGAGACATCGTCTCTACAATAAATCAAAAAAATAGCCTGGCGTGGTAGTGTGTGCCTGTAGTTTCAGCTACTTGGAAGACTGAGGCAGGAGGATCGCCTGAACCTAGCAAGTCGAGGCTGCGGTGGCCATGAGTGTGCCACTGCACTCTAGCCTGGGCGACAGAGTGAGACTCCAACTCAAAAACTAAAAAAAAATAAAAGTAGCATTTAGCGAAAAATACTCACTGAATGGTGTTCTTTAAGGGGGCAATCACCTACTCTGATGACCCCTTGGAGTAAAATGAGATAGGACCAAACTCAGAAGGGGTCATGGTGAAACAGCACTCCTTTAAGATAAAAAAAATAGCAAAGCCTTTTGGGGACTCCCATCCTATAAGTTTATTTGTGAACAAAGAGTATTTTATTTTTCACAGGAGTCTACAAACATTTTCTGTAAAGGGCCAAATGGTAAGTATTTCAGGCTGTGCAAGCCACATGTTCTCTGTGGCAATCACTTCACTCTGTCATTGCAGCACAAAAGCAGTCATCAATGAGACAGAAATGAAGGCGTGGCTGTGTTCCAATAAAACTTTATTTTTGGACATTAAATTTGAGTTTCTGCCGGGCACGGTGGCTCAAGCCTGTAATCGTAGCATTTTGGGAGGCCGTGGCGAGAGGATTGCCTGAGCCCGCGGGTTTGAGACCAGCCTGGGCAACTTGGTGAGACCGCATCTCTACAATAAATCCAAAATTAGCCAGGCGTGGTAGCGCGTGCCTGTAGTTCTGGCTACTTGGAAGGCTGAGGCAGAAGGATCGTCTGAGCCCAGCAGGTCGAGGATGCCGTGGCCAGGAGCATGCCACTGCACTCCAACCTGGGCGACAGAGTGATTCCAACTCAAAAAAATATTTTTTGTTTTAATTTCATGTAATTTTCACATCAGTAAATATTATTCTTTTGATTTTGCTTTTGTAAAAACCATTCTTAGCCCTTAAGCTATGCAAAAACAAGTGGCGGGCCAGATGTAGCTCATTTGCCAGTGCTTGCCAGCCCCTGCTCTAGAAGAATGTATTAAGAAACCAATATAGAAACAATTAAGAACTGTTACTAAGTGTGTTGATATAGCAGAAGACATACTGGGGTAGAGAGAATTTCATTCATCCCACATTTAATACATCCCATTCTTGCCCTCGTCAGGAACTCAAGCTGGAATCATTTCTCGAACTACACATGGACTTGAGAGTCCAGAGTGTTCCAAGACGCTGCCTACTGGCCTCTTAGCTTTTTCCTGACTAGAGAAATTACAGGCAACAGGAGACAAGCAGGGTGTCAGGACCGGGATGGCCCTAACAAGAACTTAATAACTCAATCACAAAACTTGTGGCTGCCCAGGTGGAGGCTGCTTTTACTGTCCTTTGAGTCATAAAAAACACCAGCTCCCCATTCCCAAGTGAACGGTTTATAGGCATTGATTTACACAAACACGGGTCCATTAAATATGAGCCCAAAAGATTTGGGGGAAGCTAGAGACACAAAAACTGGAGGTGGGAGGGGAGGTGGGTTTCGCGCCAAGAGGCAAGAGGGCGATTTCTTGACAGGTGAGGCTGGCCGGATCTCTGGCAAGTGAAGGGCATTGCACTAAAAAGGAGTGTGGAAGAGAAGAGAGATGCTGCTCTCCATGGAAATGCTCCCTTGCTCTGTAAGCAAATCTTAGTTCTGTATCAGGGCCTGTGGCCATGCTATGCAGCACCACAATACTCAGTCACCGAGACACTGAAGTGTCCAATAACACCTTCCAGAAAGAAATGATTGAGAGTCACAGAGAAGAGAGATTTGGTTTTGGTGGACGAGAGAGAGAGACAGAGAGAGAGAGAGAAAGAACATTTGACAATGGCTTCTCCTGGTCTTTGGCAAAGAGAAGAAGATAAACAGAAGTGGGAAAGGAGATGTGGGCACAGCGTGGCATTTGGACTCAGGAAGGGCCCTTTAGTGACACCAGTGGCGCCTGGGAGCTTGCCATGGTAGCTCTCAGAGCACAGAGCTGTATCCTGTTCGCTGGATGTCGAGAGCAGCCAGCAAGCTCTGCCACCGGAGGCATCATAAATGTGTTTTATGTCACCCCAGAGCTCGAGGCAGCCTCGCCATCCCCGGGCTGTTGCCGTCTCCTAATAGTACAGAACAAAGACCAATGTCTGGCCAGAGCAACGAGTGAAATTGCGCACCTGACCCTCACCTCTCTGATGGCTTCACTTTCCGCAGCTTGCCCCATCCTCCAGGTTGGATGGAGAGCCCATTTCTATAGCGACATTGATGCTCTTTCCCAGTCTCAAAGGGGACTTTTCCAATTACACGCACAAAAATAAAACCCCCACAAACCTGACAGCAGCAGGAGGTGGCTCCCGAACTATTGCTGAAACGCCAGAAGCCGCTTCTCACTAGTGCTGAGATTTAGTGCCAGAGTTTAACCTGGGATCTTGCGAGAGGTGAGTCCCACGGGCTCTGCCGCTCCCCTTCCCCATGAGACGAGCAGAGGACCAGCCACAGAGGGTGAGAGGAGCCTGGGGGACCCAACGCCCTTCTTGCTGACTTTGTCAACAGGGCTCCTCCTGGGCCACGCGCCTGCACCTGGCCCCCGGCCACCACCTGGAGCTTTATCTGACACTCCTGCCCCTCTCAAGGTCCACTCTCTTCCCTGAACTCTTAGAGCAGATTTCTGGCTTCATCTTCTGACCCCGCAGCCTGGGCTGTCCATCTTGGTGCTGCTGTGTGGACCGGAGCTCTGAGAGCCTCGAATTTTCCTCCCTTACAGTCCTGATTTCAGCAATTTAAATTTTCCTCATTATGCCGACTTCTTTTTTGTTGTTTGTTTTGTTTTTGAGACAGGATCTCACTCTGCTGCCCAGGCTGGAGTGCCGTGGTGCGATCGTAGCTCACTGCAGCCTAAAATTCAGGGCTTACGGGACCATGCCACCACACCCAGCTAATTTTTAAATTTTTTGTACAGATGGGAGTTTCACTGTGCTGTCCACACTGGTCTCAAACTCCTGACCTAAAGTGATCTTTCCACCTCAGCCTCCCAAAGTGGGATCACAGTCATGAACCACCTTACTCAGCCTATGTTGATTTCACATGTGATGAAATATTTTACCTTTACGTGACTTAAACAAATCAACAAATCATGAAAAAAAACCCCACCCTTTTCCTAGATCTTGTGACTTTATTTTGATTCTGAAAGCATGATCACTATGAATGTTCCTTGAGCACCTGCTGGGTGTCTGACACATCTCGAAGCGATGAACAAAACTGATACATCGACCATGTGTGGTGGCTCACTCGTGTAACCCCAGCACTTGGACAGGCAAAGGCAGGAGGACTGCTTGAGGCCAGGAATTTAAGACTAGCCTGGACAACAAAGCAAGACCCCCCCTTCCAATCTCTGCAAAAAGTAAAATATTAACTGGGCATGGTGGCACTCACCTGTAGTCCCAGCTACTCAGGTTATTGAGGCAGAAGGATCACCTGAGCCCAGGGGGTCAAGGCTGTGGTGAGCCATGATCGCTGCACTGCACTCCAGCCTGGGCAACAGAGTGACAGCCTGACTCAAAAAACAAACAAAAATCCCAGCTACATCATCACCGTCCTGATGGAGCTCACAGTCTAGGCAGGTAAACAAATAACAATACAAAGATGACATTAAAAAAAAAAAAGAGCTCACAGTCGGGCGTGGTGGCTCATGCCTATAAACCCAGCACTTTGGTAGGCCGAGGTGAGAGGATTGCCTGAGCCCACAGGTTCGAGACCAGCCTGGGCAACTTGATGAGACTTTGTCTCTACAATAAAATCAAAAATTAACCGGGTGGGTAGTGTATGCCTACAGTTTCGGCTACTTGGAAGGCTGAGGCAGAAGAATCGCCAGAACCCAGCAGGTGGACACTGGGGTGGCCGTGAGTATGCCACTGCACTCCAGCCTGTGTGAACGAGTGAGACTCCAACTCAAAAAAAAAAAAAAAAAGTAGATATGAATTAAAACTAAACACAAACAAAACAGGCTGGGCTGTCTTATGGTCCTCTCAATGATAAAAACTATCAGAAATTTGCCCATTAGCTTTCAGTGTCTTCTCTGAATGTCTCTAAATAAATGTCTCATTCTATTTTTTTTTTTTTTTTT
>NW_007253390.1:232309-237219 GCF_000164805.1 Carlito syrichta
CCTACAGGCATGTGTCACCACGCCCAGCTAATTTTTTGATTTATTGTAGAGATGAGGTCTCACCAAGTTGCCCAGGCGGTTCTCGAACCCGCGGGCTCGGGCAATCTACTCATCTCGGTCTCCCAAAGCGCGGGATTACAGGCGGAGCCACAGAGCCCGACCAATTTTTTTCTTTCTTTTTTTTTTTTTTTTTTTGAGTTAGAGTCTCACTCTGTCACCCAGACTGGAGTGCAGTGGCCACTCCCAGTCACTGCAGCCTCGACCTGCTGGGCTCTGGTGATCCTTCCGCCTCAGCCTTCCAAGTAGCTGGAACTACAGGTGCGCGCTACCATGCCCAGCTAATTTTTGATTTATTGTAGAGATGAGGTCTCGCCAAGTTGCCCAGGCAGGTTTCGAACCCGCGGGCTCAGGCAATCCACTCACCTAAATTTTTTTCTTAATTGTGGAGACAACGTCTCGCCAAGTTGCCCAGGCTGGTCTTGAACCCGTGAGCTCAGGCAGTGCTCTTGTCTCAGCCTCCACTGGAATTGTGCCACTGGGCCTGGCCTCTTTTTTTTTAGCCAGGAAAAAATGAGAATTTATGTCAGCAGCCTCAATCAAGAGCCAAATGCACATGAAAAACCAAGAATAGAAACCAAGCTCAAAGGACATCAGAAAATGACTCAGAAAACCCTACGAGGCTCATGTGTACACATTTAGTGTTCATAAAATATAATAACTGCATTATTCTGGGAGTGTTTAGAGATATTTCTTTTCACTATATTAAGAACAAAAAAATGATATTTTTATGCTACTTCTTTCATCTGTCTTTAGTTGGCTTCAGAGTTAGTACTTGAAGTCTAAGAGCAAAATAGACCCCTTAGTCGCCCGAGTGGGTTGTCGTATTCCTGTGAGACACTGTCATCTAGTGGCCAATGTGAACACAACAGTGGATGACTAGGTCTCTTTGTCCCTCAAATTCCAGGTTTTATTTAGCAAACGTATGAGATTTGCGATTCCTTTCACCAGGACTGCCGATAACTTCCAGGCCCTCAGATGAATAAGTTTTTCTTTTCTCAATATTAAGAGTATAGATGAGCCATAATAAAAGCAATAAACTGTTGGGGCTGAACAATTAAGTAGTCTTTATATTTGGAAAAATGATCTTTGGGGAGAAAGAAAATCCAGCAATTTAATTTGTAAAACAGTGAAAGTGGGAGCACCAATCCACTATTTTGAGATTTTGGGGGAAGGAGCATATTGTATGAATTCTGTGTCTTAATAGTAGTAGCAAATAATACTGAAGACACACTATGTGATCAACACATAATAGTTCGCTTGCTACCTTTTTGTAAGGTATGATTGTATCTTACACAGTCTTCACAATGGTACTGCAAGCTGCATCCGTCTCCAACAGCTGAAACTCACACAGCTAGTAAGTGAGCTTTCAAAACAAAGACAATATTCTCCTGAAAGTGTGTACCTTTGCCGTCCCAGGGACTGCTGCCTTCTTAGCTACAGCTAGCATCTGACACATAACAGCTTTTCAATAGATATTCATTAATGAATGAGCACACAAATAAATGAATGAGTCCTGTGGCAGAAGCTGCTGGTGCTCACTGATATCTGTGCCTCCCTCTTCTTCCTAGGCACACTGCTAGACTATATTTTCCAGTCTCCTTTGCAGTTCGATGTGGACATGGGACTAAATTCTGGCCGCTGGAAGCGTTATGTCCAGACCTGGTCTATTAAAATGTCCTACATGGTATCTTCTTTTTCTTTTCTTTTTTTTGAGTAGGAGTCTCATCCTGTCACCCAGGCTGGAGCGCAATGGCACACTCACAGCAATCGCAACCTCAACCTGCTGGGCTCAGGTGATCCATCTGCCTCAGCCATCCAAGTAGCTGGAACCACAGGTCCACGCCACCACGCCCGGCTAATATTTTTTTATTTATTGTAGAGACATGATCTCATCAGGTTGTCCTTGCTGGTCTTGAACCCCTGGACTCGGGCAGTCCTCTTGCCTCTGCCTCCCAAAGTGCTGGGATTACAAGCATGAGCCACAATGGCTACTGGTCTCTTCTTTTTCTTTTGCCATCTGCTAGCTGAGAGGAGAGGACTCCAAGAACCTACACGAGGGTGGAGCCACAAGGTGGAAGAAGTTTGGATCCCTGCCTGACTGCATGGAACAGAGTTCCCTACCCCACCTCCCACATTAGACTGTAACATGAGGGAGAAATGGAGTTGTATTGTGTTACGCCACGCAATGTGAGGGTTCTTTGTTATAGCAGTCAGCTTACCCAGACTACTAAAACTCTAAGAAAGTCCTTTTGAAAGAACAAATATTGCCTTCTCTGTACCAGAAAGACATCCAACATGGCTACTACTTTAATTTAAAACCCTGTCCAATTGAATAAAGATTTTTAGATTTACTTTTATAATTAGTCCACACCATTAAACTTACAGGGAGTTTATTCTCTCTTTTTTGTAGGTTTCCACTGCAGCTGAGTTAGAGCAAAGGAGAAAAAAAATTTTGCTCAGGTAGCTTAAAATGCTAAAGCTTCCAGCTGGGCTTGACGGCTCAGCCTGTAATCCCAGCACTTTGAGAGGCCAGGGTGAGTGGATTGCCTGAGTCTGCAGGTTCGAGACCAATCCAGGCAACTTGGTGAGACTTCGCCTCTACAATAAATCAAAAATTAGCTGGGCATGGTAGCGCATGCCTGTAGGTTCGGCTACTTGGAAGACTGAGGCGGAAGGATCGCCTGAGCCATTGCACTTCAGCCTAGGCAACAGAGTGAGACTTCAACTCAAAAAAAAAGAAAAAGCTAAAGTTTCCATCAGTGTTTAGTATGCAGCCTGCAGGACTACATGTTTCATGAAATAAAGCTAAGCCTGCTCTCCAACACACCTATTTTTAAGATTCCTGGGCGTCTCAGCTGAGTGAATCATGATTAACTCAGTTGGTGACACACCAGCCCACAGAACGAAGGGGGTGAGGCACAAAATACATCCGAGATGCAAGCTCTCTACTACCTGACACAGAGAGCATTCCATGTTAGAGAGGAAACACTGCCTATGGCAGTTCCCTCAAGTGTGTGCCATATATTTACAATGAAAGCCACCCTGGCTCTTGTAACACACATGTGCATGTAACTTCTACTTCTGAAATTGCCCACTTAACTGTCTAGTAGGTTTTAAGGCATCTACTAATTTTCTTTCCTTTCTAATTGTTCTGACAAGGAAATACGTAATGTTCAATACCAGTCACCCAAGAGAGCTATTATCTGCTTCTAATCTTCCTCTCTGTCGCCTACCAGGGACTTTTAGAGACCTTCTCAGGCTGGATTAGATTAGCAATGCACCTGAAGAGAGAGGCAGGAAAATTCACAGAAGAATACGAGTATTTCAGCTAAAGTGTAGGCTTATGAAATTCAAATATGAGACCACTTTTTAAAATTTGGCAAAATTATTTTAACATATGTCTGACTGGTTAGAACATTTTGACAGAGAATAGTGAAGGAATATTTACCTCATCAGTCATTAAAACCAATTTAAAGACATATTAACTGAAACAATGTGATGATGCTCTGAGAACAGATAAATAGATCAATAGAGCATAAAAGGTGGCTCTAAAACAGACACTAGAATACTTAAGATATTAGGGTAGTATATTTAGCTATGGTTCCAGCTACTTGGAAGGCTGAGGTGGAAGGATCACCTGAGCCCATTAAGTTGAGACTATGGTGGCTGAGTGTACCACTGCACTTCAGCCTGGGTGACAGTGAGACTCCGACTCAAAAAAAAAAAGGTTAATGATTTGGGGAAAAATTCTCCTTACCTCTCATCATGTAGCAAAAGAAGCCTCATATGTATTTTAAAATGTTAAGTGAAAGCATGAAAAAGAGTAGAAGAATGTATGGTGGCTATTTAGACACTCTGAGGATGGGGAAAGATTTTTTAGGCACAAAATTTATGAAAAGAAACAATGGAATAAAATACCAATGCAATTTTAACTCCAAAAATTTTTAAATGACTGAAATTCAAAAATATAATAAAATTAAAAGGCAAATTCGAAACTGAAAAAAATTTACAATATATATGACAAAATTTAATATCCTTAATGTAAATGAAGTCATAAAAACAAACTAAAATAAAAGCCAAAGTAAGATAAAAACCAAACAAAAACCCACTAATAACTTAATAGAAAACCGAGCAAAAGGCATAATTTCTTCATAGAAAAAAAGTGGTTAATTAACACATGTAAAAAAACGTTTGGCTTCATTAATAACTGAAGCACTAAAGTCAACCAAAAGTAAGATGTCATCTTTTAGTTTTTGTTTTTTGAGTTGGAGTCTCACTCTGTCACCATGGCTGGAGGGCAGTGACACGCTCATGTCCACCGCAGCCTTGATCTGCTGGGCTCAGGCAATCCTTCCGCTTCAGCCTTCCAAGTAGCTGGAATGAAAGAAGCACACCACCATGCCCAGCTAATTTTTAAATGTACTGCAGAAACAAGGTCTACGCCAAGTTGACCAGACTGGTCTCGAACCCCTGGGCTCAGGCAGTCCTCTTGCTTCTACCTTCCAAAGTGCTGGAATTACGGGAATGAGCCATTGCTCCTGGCTAAAATGTCATTTTTTACCTATCTACCAAACAGCCTAAAAATGTTCTTTTATTTTATTGTTTTTTAAAAATACAGTTTATTTAGAAAGTAAGTTTGAGGCAGACAGAAAGAGGAGACTCGCCTCCCCAAGGCAGGCGAGAGGGCCAAAGCCAGGAAACATGGCAATAGCCATAACTCAAAGCATGCATGGCTACCCCATAGCTTGGCAAAGCAATGGCCTAAAAATTTTGAACATAATAATACTTTTTGCTGATAAGATTATGTTGAGAGACTAACACTTTCTTTCTGGTTTTTTTTTTTTTTTTTG